>NW_026608261.1:0-79670 GCF_029499605.1 Hyla sarda
ATGGCCTCCTTAATTGGATCATTTGAGTAGCCAGCACACCTGTGCAGGTAGGGCATGACATGATAGGCAGCTGCCTTGATAGCGGGTGGGTGCTGAATGTTCCTAATTGACAAAATAAGATTAATGCTTATGAAGAAATATAAAATCTCATCCCTTCCCCAATATCGCGCCACACCCCTACCCCTTAATTCCCTGGTTGAACTTGATGGACATATGTCTTTTTTCGACCGTACTAACTATGTAACTATGTAACATAACATGGGGGGGGGTCTCCTGGCTGTTCACACAGGTGTGTCATTGCTGTACATTGACCATGCATTGCTTCTGTGGTATTGCAAAGGCAAAGACAAATGCTTCCAGCCATCCATTGCACTAATGGATTGGTCATCAGCTGGCTGTCTATGTCCCGCATCAATATAGACCAAAGTACAGAGGGTTAGGCTATGCTATTGTGCACCTACCTGATGCATCAGAAGGTGCGAGGCCCTTGCTAAATTCTGTGCACAGACTTTGAGATCTATACTTTAGACTGTATCTAAACCTGCTCCAACATGGACTGACATTCTGGCCTACTTTCAGCCGATGCGACTTGTCTGTCGCTGAACAGTCGCTTTTTATGTATTCAGCACCTATGTATAATGTTGTAAAAATGCTCTAGAAGCTAAAGTCGCAGAAATGTCACACATATTTGGCCTGCAACTTTCTGTGCGACAAATTCAGACAGGAAAAATCAGTATAAATCCTTAGAAAATTATCCCCCAGTGTCTCCATCTGCTGGCGGTATTGAATAAGCATTGCTGCACTGATGGGGTATGCATTAGACGAAAAAAAAGAAGAAAAAGAAGAATAATACGCCCAGAAAAGAGGCGAAAAGGAGAAAAACGTAAAAAAACGTGAAAAAAAAGTAAGAGGAAGAGAAGGGAAAAAAAGGTGGAAATGGGTTTAAAAGTGATTTCGGCGGAGAAATATATATATATATATATATATATATATATATATATATATATACGCGCACACACACACATATATATAAACGTATTCTCCGTTGAGATATTGCAGCCGCTGCTGTGTCCAGGCCCAGGAGCCTTAGCACTGTGCTGTGATGTCACTCAATACCACTGACATCACTAGGTGTAAACAACATCTCTCCTTTGCTGTGTATGTGACTATGGAGCTGTTTGGTGATGTCGTCTATTATGGCCTTCATAGAAGCAACAGGAGATTGTTGCATCCATCTAGAACCCTCAGAACTACAGTGCTATGATGTCACTCACTTCCACAGGCCTTGCAGAGTGTAAACAACAACAACCCAGCTTTGTTGTGTATGTAACCATAGGGATTTGTGATGTCACCTAGAACCTTCACAGCAGCGACAGCTTTATGAGGAGCATCAGCACTGCTCTGCCTGAGCAGAACCATCACCGCCATAGGTTGTCAAATAACCCGGATTTAACCCACACAGGTAAGTCCAATGGGGTGCAGGCATGTCCTCTATGCTTACAGCTTCCCGTGGGTGTTGGTTTGATACCGTTTGGGGACAGCCAAGGAGGCATCTGCAGGCAACAAAGGTAGGTGTGTGCTTGTGTGTGTGTTTCCTATGCAGATCCTAAGCCCAGTGTCACATGCAAGTAGGAGGAGTAAGAAGGGTTCCTGGCAAATCCGGGTTATGGATTGCATTTAAAAAGGCCCCGTGGGAGTGCAATGGGCCCCTGTCTTGCTGCTTAGCAATAATGGTATGGGTTTAGGTTCTGCTGTGTGTACTGGTGGTTGACTGCCCCCCAGCCCAGAGTGTGCATGGAAAATTGTCTGGCAGCCTCCCTGACAGCAAGCAGTGATAGTGCCCATGAAGGGGACCTTGTTGGGCCCGCCCCTTTCACGGTTATCGCTTCTCGGCCTTTTGGCTAAGATCAAGTGTAGTATCTGTTCTTATCAGTTTAATATCTGATACGTCCCCTATCTGGGGACCATATATTAAATGGATTTTTGAGAACGGGGGCCGATTTCGAAGCTTGCTTCCGTCGCCCTATGCATTGACCCGATATGGCAGTATCTTCGGGTACAGTGCACCACCCCCTTACAGGGTTAAAAAGAAAGATTCCTACTTTCATTGCTACCTGCTTGCTGGCTAGCCAGCTAGCCAGCCCTGTGGGCCTTGCTGCTGCAGCCAAAAAACAAAAGGTGGTGCTGCTGCTGCTGCTTCTGCTTGTGTCTGGCCGCTGTTGGAGCGTCCAGGCACAGGACTTCTGCTGCTGCTGACTAAATGGCCTCCTTAATTGGATCATTTGAGTAGCCAGCACACCTGTGCAGGTAGGGCATGACATGATAGGCAGCTGCCTTGATAGCGGGTGGGTGCTGAATGTTCCTAATTGACAAAATAAGATTAATGCTTATGAAGAAATATAAAATCTCATCCCTTCCCCAATATCGCGCCACACCCCTACCCCTTAATTCCCTGGTTGAACTTGATGGACATATGTCTTTTTTCGACCGTACTAACTATGTAACTATGTAACATAACATGGGGGGGGGTCTCCTGGCTGTTCACACAGGTGTGTCATTGCTGTACATTGACCATGCATTGCTTCTGTGGTATTGCAAAGGCAAAGACAAATGCTTCCAGCCATCCATTGCACTAATGGATTGGTCATCAGCTGGCTGTCTATGTCCCGCATCAATATAGACCAAAGTACAGAGGGTTAGGCTATGCTATTGTGCACCTACCTGATGCATCAGAAGGTGCGAGGCCCTTGCTAAATTCTGTGCACAGACTTTGAGATCTATACTTTAGACTGTATCTAAACCTGCTCCAACATGGACTGACATTCTGGCCTACTTTCAGCCGATGCGACTTGTCTGTCGCTGAACAGTCGCTTTTTATGTATTCAGCACCTATGTATAATGTTGTAAAAATGCTCTAGAAGCTAAAGTCGCAGAAATGTCACACATATTTGGCCTGCAACTTTCTGTGCGACAAATTCAGACAGGAAAAATCAGTATAAATCCTTAGAAAATTATCCCCCAGTGTCTCCATCTGCTGGCGGTATTGAATAAGCATTGCTGCACTGATGGGGTATGCATTAGACGAAAAAAAAGAAGAAAAAGAAGAATAATACGCCCAGAAAAGAGGCGAAAAGGAGAAAAACGTAAAAAAACGTGAAAAAAAAGTAAGAGGAAGAGAAGGGAAAAAAAGGTGGAAATGGGTTTAAAAGTGATTTCGGCGGAGAAATATATATATATATATATATATATATATATATATATATATATATACGCGCACACACACACATATATATAAACGTATTCTCCGTTGAGATATTGCAGCCGCTGCTGTGTCCAGGCCCAGGAGCCTTAGCACTGTGCTGTGATGTCACTCAATACCACTGACATCACTAGGTGTAAACAACATCTCTCCTTTGCTGTGTATGTGACTATGGAGCTGTTTGGTGATGTCGTCTATTATGGCCTTCATAGAAGCAACAGGAGATTGTTGCATCCATCTAGAACCCTCAGAACTACAGTGCTATGATGTCACTCACTTCCACAGGCCTTGCAGAGTGTAAACAACAACAACCCAGCTTTGTTGTGTATGTAACCATAGGGATTTGTGATGTCACCTAGAACCTTCACAGCAGCGACAGCTTTATGAGGAGCATCAGCACTGCTCTGCCTGAGCAGAACCATCACCGCCATAGGTTGTCAAATAACCCGGATTTAACCCACACAGGTAAGTCCAATGGGGTGCAGGCATGTCCTCTATGCTTACAGCTTCCCGTGGGTGTTGGTTTGATACCGTTTGGGGACAGCCAAGGAGGCATCTGCAGGCAACAAAGGTAGGTGTGTGCTTGTGTGTGTGTTTCCTATGCAGATCCTAAGCCCAGTGTCACATGCAAGTAGGAGGAGTAAGAAGGGTTCCTGGCAAATCCGGGTTATGGATTGCATTTAAAAAGGCCCCGTGGGAGTGCAATGGGCCCCTGTCTTGCTGCTTAGCAATAATGGTATGGGTTTAGGTTCTGCTGTGTGTACTGGTGGTTGACTGCCCCCCAGCCCAGAGTGTGCATGGAAAATTGTCTGGCAGCCTCCCTGACAGCAAGCAGTGATAGTGCCCATGAAGGGGACCTTGTTGGGCCCGCCCCTTTCACGGTTATCGCTTCTCGGCCTTTTGGCTAAGATCAAGTGTAGTATCTGTTCTTATCAGTTTAATATCTGATACGTCCCCTATCTGGGGACCATATATTAAATGGATTTTTGAGAACGGGGGCCGATTTCGAAGCTTGCTTCCGTCGCCCTATGCATTGACCCGATATGGCAGTATCTTCGGGTACAGTGCACCACCCCCTTACAGGGTTAAAAAGAAAGATTCCTACTTTCATTGCTACCTGCTTGCTGGCTAGCCAGCTAGCCAGCCCTGTGGGCCTTGCTGCTGCAGCCAAAAAACAAAAGGTGGTGCTGCTGCTGCTTCTGCTTGTGTCTGGCCGCTGTTGGAGCGTCCAGGCACAGGACTTCTGCTGCTGCTGACTAAATGGCCTCCTTAATTGGATCATTTGAGTAGCCAGCACACCTGTGCAGGTAGGGCATGACATGATAGGCAGCTGCCTTGATAGCGGGTGGGTGCTGAATGTTCCTAATTGACAAAATAAGATTAATGCTTATGAAGAAATATAAAATCTCATCCCTTCCCCAATATCGCGCCACACCCCTACCCCTTAATTCCCTGGTTGAACTTGATGGACATATGTCTTTTTTCGACCGTACTAACTATGTAACTATGTAACATAACATGGGGGGGGGTCTCCTGGCTGTTCACACAGGTGTGTCATTGCTGTACATTGACCATGCATTGCTTCTGTGGTATTGCAAAGGCAAAGACAAATGCTTCCAGCCATCCATTGCACTAATGGATTGGTCATCAGCTGGCTGTCTATGTCCCGCATCAATATAGACCAAAGTACAGAGGGTTAGGCTATGCTATTGTGCACCTACCTGATGCATCAGAAGGTGCGAGGCCCTTGCTAAATTCTGTGCACAGACTTTGAGATCTATACTTTAGACTGTATCTAAACCTGCTCCAACATGGACTGACATTCTGGCCTACTTTCAGCCGATGCGACTTGTCTGTCGCTGAACAGTCGCTTTTTATGTATTCAGCACCTATGTATAATGTTGTAAAAATGCTCTAGAAGCTAAAGTCGCAGAAATGTCACACATATTTGGCCTGCAACTTTCTGTGCGACAAATTCAGACAGGAAAAATCAGTATAAATCCTTAGAAAATTATCCCCCAGTGTCTCCATCTGCTGGCGGTATTGAATAAGCATTGCTGCACTGATGGGGTATGCATTAGACGAAAAAAAAGAAGAAAAAGAAGAATAATACGCCCAGAAAAGAGGCGAAAAGGAGAAAAACGTAAAAAAACGTGAAAAAAAAGTAAGAGGAAGAGAAGGGAAAAAAAGGTGGAAATGGGTTTAAAAGTGATTTCGGCGGAGAATATATATATATATATATATATATATATATATATATATATATACGCGCACACACACACATATATATAAACGTATTCTCCGTTGAGATATTGCAGCCGCTGCTGTGTCCAGGCCCAGGAGCCTTAGCACTGTGCTGTGATGTCACTCAATACCACTGACATCACTAGGTGTAAACAACATCTCTCCTTTGCTGTGTATGTGACTATGGAGCTGTTTGGTGATGTCGTCTATTATGGCCTTCATAGAAGCAACAGGAGATTGTTGCATCCATCTAGAACCCTCAGAACTACAGTGCTATGATGTCACTCACTTCCACAGGCCTTGCAGAGTGTAAACAACAACAACCCAGCTTTGTTGTGTATGTAACCATAGGGATTTGTGATGTCACCTAGAACCTTCACAGCAGCGACAGCTTTATGAGGAGCATCAGCACTGCTCTGCCTGAGCAGAACCATCACCGCCATAGGTTGTCAAATAACCCGGATTTAACCCACACAGGTAAGTCCAATGGGGTGCAGGCATGTCCTCTATGCTTACAGCTTCCCGTGGGTGTTGGTTTGATACCGTTTGGGGACAGCCAAGGAGGCATCTGCAGGCAACAAAGGTAGGTGTGTGCTTGTGTGTGTGTTTCCTATGCAGATCCTAAGCCCAGTGTCACATGCAAGTAGGAGGAGTAAGAAGGGTTCCTGGCAAATCCGGGTTATGGATTGCATTTAAAAAGGCCCCGTGGGAGTGCAATGGGCCCCTGTCTTGCTGCTTAGCAATAATGGTATGGGTTTAGGTTCTGCTGTGTGTACTGGTGGTTGACTGCCCCCCAGCCCAGAGTGTGCATGGAAAATTGTCTGGCAGCCTCCCTGACAGCAAGCAGTGATAGTGCCCATGAAGGGGACCTTGTTGGGCCCGCCCCTTTCACGGTTATCGCTTCTCGGCCTTTTGGCTAAGATCAAGTGTAGTATCTGTTCTTATCAGTTTAATATCTGATACGTCCCCTATCTGGGGACCATATATTAAATGGATTTTTGAGAACGGGGGCCGATTTCGAAGCTTGCTTCCGTCGCCCTATGCATTGACCCGATATGGCAGTATCTTCGGGTACAGTGCACCACCCCCTTACAGGGTTAAAAAGAAAGATTCCTACTTTCATTGCTACCTGCTTGCTGGCTAGCCAGCTAGCCAGCCCTGTGGGCCTTGCTGCTGCAGCCAAAAAACAAAAGGTGGTGCTGCTGCTGCTGCTTCTGCTTGTGTCTGGCCGCTGTTGGAGCGTCCAGGCACAGGACTTCTGCTGCTGCTGACTAAATGGCCTCCTTAATTGGATCATTTGAGTAGCCAGCACACCTGTGCAGGTAGGGCATGACATGATAGGCAGCTGCCTTGATAGCGGGTGGGTGCTGAATGTTCCTAATTGACAAAATAAGATTAATGCTTATGAAGAAATATAAAATCTCATCCCTTCCCCAATATCGCGCCACACCCCTACCCCTTAATTCCCTGGTTGAACTTGATGGACATATGTCTTTTTTCGACCGTACTAACTATGTAACTATGTAACATAACATGGGGGGGGGTCTCCTGGCTGTTCACACAGGTGTGTCATTGCTGTACATTGACCATGCATTGCTTCTGTGGTATTGCAAAGGCAAAGACAAATGCTTCCAGCCATCCATTGCACTAATGGATTGGTCATCAGCTGGCTGTCTATGTCCCGCATCAATATAGACCAAAGTACAGAGGGTTAGGCTATGCTATTGTGCACCTACCTGATGCATCAGAAGGTGCGAGGCCCTTGCTAAATTCTGTGCACAGACTTTGAGATCTATACTTTAGACTGTATCTAAACCTGCTCCAACATGGACTGACATTCTGGCCTACTTTCAGCCGATGCGACTTGTCTGTCGCTGAACAGTCGCTTTTTATGTATTCAGCACCTATGTATAATGTTGTAAAAATGCTCTAGAAGCTAAAGTCGCAGAAATGTCACACATATTTGGCCTGCAACTTTCTGTGCGACAAATTCAGACAGGAAAAATCAGTATAAATCCTTAGAAAATTATCCCCCAGTGTCTCCATCTGCTGGCGGTATTGAATAAGCATTGCTGCACTGATGGGGTATGCATTAGACGAAAAAAAAGAAGAAAAAGAAGAATAATACGCCCAGAAAAGAGGCGAAAAGGAGAAAAACGTAAAAAAACGTGAAAAAAAAGTAAGAGGAAGAGAAGGGAAAAAAAGGTGGAAATGGGTTTAAAAGTGATTTCGGCGGAGAATATATATATATATATATATATATATATATATATATATATATATACGCGCACACACACACATATATATAAACGTATTCTCCGTTGAGATATTGCAGCCGCTGCTGTGTCCAGGCCCAGGAGCCTTAGCACTGTGCTGTGATGTCACTCAATACCACTGACATCACTAGGTGTAAACAACATCTCTCCTTTGCTGTGTATGTGACTATGGAGCTGTTTGGTGATGTCGTCTATTATGGCCTTCATAGAAGCAACAGGAGATTGTTGCATCCATCTAGAACCCTCAGAACTACAGTGCTATGATGTCACTCACTTCCACAGGCCTTGCAGAGTGTAAACAACAACAACCCAGCTTTGTTGTGTATGTAACCATAGGGATTTGTGATGTCACCTAGAACCTTCACAGCAGCGACAGCTTTATGAGGAGCATCAGCACTGCTCTGCCTGAGCAGAACCATCACCGCCATAGGTTGTCAAATAACCCGGATTTAACCCACACAGGTAAGTCCAATGGGGTGCAGGCATGTCCTCTATGCTTACAGCTTCCCGTGGGTGTTGGTTTGATACCGTTTGGGGACAGCCAAGGAGGCATCTGCAGGCAACAAAGGTAGGTGTGTGCTTGTGTGTGTGTTTCCTATGCAGATCCTAAGCCCAGTGTCACATGCAAGTAGGAGGAGTAAGAAGGGTTCCTGGCAAATCCGGGTTATGGATTGCATTTAAAAAGGCCCCGTGGGAGTGCAATGGGCCCCTGTCTTGCTGCTTAGCAATAATGGTATGGGTTTAGGTTCTGCTGTGTGTACTGGTGGTTGACTGCCCCCCAGCCCAGAGTGTGCATGGAAAATTGTCTGGCAGCCTCCCTGACAGCAAGCAGTGATAGTGCCCATGAAGGGGACCTTGTTGGGCCCGCCCCTTTCACGGTTATCGCTTCTCGGCCTTTTGGCTAAGATCAAGTGTAGTATCTGTTCTTATCAGTTTAATATCTGATACGTCCCCTATCTGGGGACCATATATTAAATGGATTTTTGAGAACGGGGGCCGATTTCGAAGCTTGCTTCCGTCGCCCTATGCATTGACCCGATATGGCAGTATCTTCGGGTACAGTGCACCACCCCCTTACAGGGTTAAAAAGAAAGATTCCTACTTTCATTGCTACCTGCTTGCTGGCTAGCCAGCTAGCCAGCCCTGTGGGCCTTGCTGCTGCAGCCAAAAAACAAAAGGTGGTGCTGCTGCTGCTGCTTCTGCTTGTGTCTGGCCGCTGTTGGAGCGTCCAGGCACAGGACTTCTGCTGCTGCTGACTAAATGGCCTCCTTAATTGGATCATTTGAGTAGCCAGCACACCTGTGCAGGTAGGGCATGACATGATAGGCAGCTGCCTTGATAGCGGGTGGGTGCTGAATGTTCCTAATTGACAAAATAAGATTAATGCTTATGAAGAAATATAAAATCTCATCCCTTCCCCAATATCGCGCCACACCCCTACCCCTTAATTCCCTGGTTGAACTTGATGGACATATGTCTTTTTTCGACCGTACTAACTATGTAACTATGTAACATAACATGGGGGGGGGGGGGGGTCTCCTGGCTGTTCACACAGGTGTGTCATTGCTGTACATTGACCATGCATTGCTTCTGTGGTATTGCAAAGGCAAAGACAAATGCTTCCAGCCATCCATTGCACTAATGGATTGGTCATCAGCTGGCTGTCTATGTCCCGCATCAATATAGACCAAAGTACAGAGGGTTAGGCTATGCTATTGTGCACCTACCTGATGCATCAGAAGGTGCGAGGCCCTTGCTAAATTCTGTGCACAGACTTTGAGATCTATACTTTAGACTGTATCTAAACCTGCTCCAACATGGACTGACATTCTGGCCTACTTTCAGCCGATGCGACTTGTCTGTCGCTGAACAGTCGCTTTTTATGTATTCAGCACCTATGTATAATGTTGTAAAAATGCTCTAGAAGCTAAAGTCGCAGAAATGTCACACATATTTGGCCTGCAACTTTCTGTGCGACAAATTCAGACAGGAAAAATCAGTATAAATCCTTAGAAAATTATCCCCCAGTGTCTCCATCTGCTGGCGGTATTGAATAAGCATTGCTGCACTGATGGGGTATGCATTAGACGAAAAAAAAGAAGAAAAAGAAGAATAATACGCCCAGAAAAGAGGCGAAAAGGAGAAAAACGTAAAAAAACGTGAAAAAAAAGTAAGAGGAAGAGAAGGGAAAAAAAGGTGGAAATGGGTTTAAAAGTGATTTCGGCGGAGAATATATATATATATATATATATATATATATATATATATATATATATACGCGCACACACACACATATATATAAACGTATTCTCCGTTGAGATATTGCAGCCGCTGCTGTGTCCAGGCCCAGGAGCCTTAGCACTGTGCTGTGATGTCACTCAATACCACTGACATCACTAGGTGTAAACAACATCTCTCCTTTGCTGTGTATGTGACTATGGAGCTGTTTGGTGATGTCGTCTATTATGGCCTTCATAGAAGCAACAGGAGATTGTTGCATCCATCTAGAACCCTCAGAACTACAGTGCTATGATGTCACTCACTTCCACAGGCCTTGCAGAGTGTAAACAACAACAACCCAGCTTTGTTGTGTATGTAACCATAGGGATTTGTGATGTCACCTAGAACCTTCACAGCAGCGACAGCTTTATGAGGAGCATCAGCACTGCTCTGCCTGAGCAGAACCATCACCGCCATAGGTTGTCAAATAACCCGGATTTAACCCACACAGGTAAGTCCAATGGGGTGCAGGCATGTCCTCTATGCTTACAGCTTCCCGTGGGTGTTGGTTTGATACCGTTTGGGGACAGCCAAGGAGGCATCTGCAGGCAACAAAGGTAGGTGTGTGCTTGTGTGTGTGTTTCCTATGCAGATCCTAAGCCCAGTGTCACATGCAAGTAGGAGGAGTAAGAAGGGTTCCTGGCAAATCCGGGTTATGGATTGCATTTAAAAAGGCCCCGTGGGAGTGCAATGGGCCCCTGTCTTGCTGCTTAGCAATAATGGTATGGGTTTAGGTTCTGCTGTGTGTACTGGTGGTTGACTGCCCCCCAGCCCAGAGTGTGCATGGAAAATTGTCTGGCAGCCTCCCTGACAGCAAGCAGTGATAGTGCCCATGAAGGGGACCTTGTTGGGCCCGCCCCTTTCACGGTTATCGCTTCTCGGCCTTTTGGCTAAGATCAAGTGTAGTATCTGTTCTTATCAGTTTAATATCTGATACGTCCCCTATCTGGGGACCATATATTAAATGGATTTTTGAGAACGGGGGCCGATTTCGAAGCTTGCTTCCGTCGCCCTATGCATTGACCCGATATGGCAGTATCTTCGGGTACAGTGCACCACCCCCTTACAGGGTTAAAAAGAAAGATTCCTACTTTCATTGCTACCTGCTTGCTGGCTAGCCAGCTAGCCAGCCCTGTGGGCCTTGCTGCTGCAGCCAAAAAACAAAAGGTGGTGCTGCTGCTGCTGCTTCTGCTTGTGTCTGGCCGCTGTTGGAGCGTCCAGGCACAGGACTTCTGCTGCTGCTGACTAAATGGCCTCCTTAATTGGATCATTTGAGTAGCCAGCACACCTGTGCAGGTAGGGCATGACATGATAGGCAGCTGCCTTGATAGCGGGTGGGTGCTGAATGTTCCTAATTGACAAAATAAGATTAATGCTTATGAAGAAATATAAAATCTCATCCCTTCCCCAATATCGCGCCACACCCCTACCCCTTAATTCCCTGGTTGAACTTGATGGACATATGTCTTTTTTCGACCGTACTAACTATGTAACTATGTAACATAACATGGCGGGGGGGGGGGGGGGGGGTCTCCTGGCTGTTCACACAGGTGTGTCATTGCTGTACATTGACCATGCATTGCTTCTGTGGTATTGCAAAGGCAAAGACAAATGCTTCCAGCCATCCATTGCACTAATGGATTGGTCATCAGCTGGCTGTCTATGTCCCGCATCAATATAGACCAAAGTACAGAGGGTTAGGCTATGCTATTGTGCACCTACCTGATGCATCAGAAGGTGCGAGGCCCTTGCTAAATTCTGTGCACAGACTTTGAGATCTATACTTTAGACTGTATCTAAACCTGCTCCAACATGGACTGACATTCTGGCCTACTTTCAGCCGATGCGACTTGTCTGTCGCTGAACAGTCGCTTTTTATGTATTCAGCACCTATGTATAATGTTGTAAAAATGCTCTAGAAGCTAAAGTCGCAGAAATGTCACACATATTTGGCCTGCAACTTTCTGTGCGACAAATTCAGACAGGAAAAATCAGTATAAATCCTTAGAAAATTATCCCCCAGTGTCTCCATCTGCTGGCGGTATTGAATAAGCATTGCTGCACTGATGGGGTATGCATTAGACGAAAAAAAAGAAGAAAAAGAAGAATAATACGCCCAGAAAAGAGGCGAAAAGGAGAAAAACGTAAAAAAACGTGAAAAAAAAGTAAGAGGAAGAGAAGGGAAAAAAAGGTGGAAATGGGTTTAAAAGTGATTTCGGCGGAGAAATATATATATATATATATATATATATATATATATATATATATATACGCGCACACACACACATATATATAAACGTATTCTCCGTTGAGATATTGCAGCCGCTGCTGTGTCCAGGCCCAGGAGCCTTAGCACTGTGCTGTGATGTCACTCAATACCACTGACATCACTAGGTGTAAACAACATCTCTCCTTTGCTGTGTATGTGACTATGGAGCTGTTTGGTGATGTCGTCTATTATGGCCTTCATAGAAGCAACAGGAGATTGTTGCATCCATCTAGAACCCTCAGAACTACAGTGCTATGATGTCACTCACTTCCACAGGCCTTGCAGAGTGTAAACAACAACAACCCAGCTTTGTTGTGTATGTAACCATAGGGATTTGTGATGTCACCTAGAACCTTCACAGCAGCGACAGCTTTATGAGGAGCATCAGCACTGCTCTGCCTGAGCAGAACCATCACCGCCATAGGTTGTCAAATAACCCGGATTTAACCCACACAGGTAAGTCCAATGGGGTGCAGGCATGTCCTCTATGCTTACAGCTTCCCGTGGGTGTTGGTTTGATACCGTTTGGGGACAGCCAAGGAGGCATCTGCAGGCAACAAAGGTAGGTGTGTGCTTGTGTGTGTGTTTCCTATGCAGATCCTAAGCCCAGTGTCACATGCAAGTAGGAGGAGTAAGAAGGGTTCCTGGCAAATCCGGGTTATGGATTGCATTTAAAAAGGCCCCGTGGGAGTGCAATGGGCCCCTGTCTTGCTGCTTAGCAATAATGGTATGGGTTTAGGTTCTGCTGTGTGTACTGGTGGTTGACTGCCCCCCAGCCCAGAGTGTGCATGGAAAATTGTCTGGCAGCCTCCCTGACAGCAAGCAGTGATAGTGCCCATGAAGGGGACCTTGTTGGGCCCGCCCCTTTCACGGTTATCGCTTCTCGGCCTTTTGGCTAAGATCAAGTGTAGTATCTGTTCTTATCAGTTTAATATCTGATACGTCCCCTATCTGGGGACCATATATTAAATGGATTTTTGAGAACGGGGGCCGATTTCGAAGCTTGCTTCCGTCGCCCTATGCATTGACCCGATATGGCAGTATCTTCGGGTACAGTGCACCACCCCCTTACAGGGTTAAAAAGAAAGATTCCTACTTTCATTGCTACCTGCTTGCTGGCTAGCCAGCTAGCCAGCCCTGTGGGCCTTGCTGCTGCAGCCAAAAAACAAAAGGTGGTGCTGCTGCTGCTGCTGCTGCTTCTGCTGCTTCTGCTTGTGTCTGGCCCCTGTTGGAGCGTCCAGGCACAGGACTTCTGCTGCTGCTGACTAAATGGCCTCCTTAATTGGATCATTTGAGTAGCCAGCACACCTGTGCAGGTAGGGCATGACATGATAGGCAGCTGCCTTGATAGCGGGTGGGTGCTGAATGTTCCTAATAGACAAAATAAGATTAATGCTTATGAAGAAATATAAAATCTCATCCCTTCCCCAATATCGCGCCACACCCCTACCCCTTAATTCCCTGGTTGAACTTGATGGACATATGTCTTTTTTCGACCGTACTAACTATGTAACTATGTAACATAACATGGGGGGGGGGGGGGGGGGGGGTCTCCTGGCTGTTCACACAGGTGTGTCATTGCTGTACATTGACCATGCATTGCTTCTGTGGTATTGCAAAGGCAAAGACAAATGCTTCCAGCCATCCATTGCACTAATGGATTGGTCATCAGCTGGCTGTCTATGTCCCGCATCAATATAGACCAAAGTACAGAGGGTTAGGCTATGCTATTGTGCACCTACCTGATGCATCAGAAGGTGCGAGGCCCTTGCTAAATTCTGTGCACAGACTTTGAGATCTATACTTTAGACTGTATCTAAACCTGCTCCAACATGGACTGACATTCTGGCCTACTTTCAGCCGATGCGACTTGTCTGTCGCTGAACAGTCGCTTTTTATGTATTCAGCACCTATGTATAATGTTGTAAAAATGCTCTAGAAGCTAAAGTCGCAGAAATGTCACACATATTTGGCCTGCAACTTTCTGTGCGACAAATTCAGACAGGAAAAATCAGTATAAATCCTTAGAAAATTATCCCCCAGTGTCTCCATCTGCTGGCGGTATTGAATAAGCATTGCTGCACTGATGGGGTATGCATTAGACGAAAAAAAAGAAGAAAAAGAAGAATAATACGCCCAGAAAAGAGGCGAAAAGGAGAAAAACGTAAAAAAACGTGAAAAAAAAGTAAGAGGAAGAGAAGGGAAAAAAAGGTGGAAATGGGTTTAAAAGTGATTTCGGCGGAGAAATATATATATATATATATATATATATATATATATATATATATATACGCGCACACACACACATATATATAAACGTATTCTCCGTTGAGATATTGCAGCCGCTGCTGTGTCCAGGCCCAGGAGCCTTAGCACTGTGCTGTGATGTCACTCAATACCACTGACATCACTAGGTGTAAACAACATCTCTCCTTTGCTGTGTATGTGACTATGGAGCTGTTTGGTGATGTCGTCTATTATGGCCTTCATAGAAGCAACAGGAGATTGTTGCATCCATCTAGAACCCTCAGAACTACAGTGCTATGATGTCACTCACTTCCACAGGCCTTGCAGAGTGTAAACAACAACAACCCAGCTTTGTTGTGTATGTAACCATAGGGATTTGTGATGTCACCTAGAACCTTCACAGCAGCGACAGCTTTATGAGGAGCATCAGCACTGCTCTGCCTGAGCAGAACCATCACCGCCATAGGTTGTCAAATAACCCGGATTTAACCCACACAGGTAAGTCCAATGGGGTGCAGGCATGTCCTCTATGCTTACAGCTTCCCGTGGGTGTTGGTTTGATACCGTTTGGGGACAGCCAAGGAGGCATCTGCAGGCAACAAAGGTAGGTGTGTGCTTGTGTGTGTGTTTCCTATGCAGATCCTAAGCCCAGTGTCACATGCAAGTAGGAGGAGTAAGAAGGGTTCCTGGCAAATCCGGGTTATGGATTGCATTTAAAAAGGCCCCGTGGGAGTGCAATGGGCCCCTGTCTTGCTGCTTAGCAATAATGGTATGGGTTTAGGTTCTGCTGTGTGTACTGGTGGTTGACTGCCCCCCAGCCCAGAGTGTGCATGGAAAATTGTCTGGCAGCCTCCCTGACAGCAAGCAGTGATAGTGCCCATGAAGGGGACCTTGTTGGGCCCGCCCCTTTCACGGTTATCGCTTCTCGGCCTTTTGGCTAAGATCAAGTGTAGTATCTGTTCTTATCAGTTTAATATCTGATACGTCCCCTATCTGGGGACCATATATTAAATGGATTTTTGAGAACGGGGGCCGATTTCGAAGCTTGCTTCCGTCGCCCTATGCATTGACCCGATATGGCAGTATCTTCGGGTACAGTGCACCACCCCCTTACAGGGTTAAAAAGAAAGATTCCTACTTTCATTGCTACCTGCTTGCTGGCTAGCCAGCTAGCCAGCCCTGTGGGCCTTGCTGCTGCAGCCAAAAAACAAAAGGTGGTGCTGCTGCTGCTGCTTCTGCTTGTGTCTGGCCGCTGTTGGAGCGTCCAGGCACAGGACTTCTGCTGCTGCTGACTAAATGGCCTCCTTAATTGGATCATTTGAGTAGCCAGCACACCTGTGCAGGTAGGGCATGACATGATAGGCAGCTGCCTTGATAGCGGGTGGGTGCTGAATGTTCCTAATTGACAAAATAAGATTAATGCTTATGAAGAAATATAAAATCTCATCCCTTCCCCAATATCGCGCCACACCCCTACCCCTTAATTCCCTGGTTGAACTTGATGGACATATGTCTTTTTTCGACCGTACTAACTATGTAACTATGTAACATAACATGGGGGGGGGGGGGGGGGGGGGTCTCCTGGCTGTTCACACAGGTGTGTCATTGCTGTACATTGACCATGCATTGCTTCTGTGGTATTGCAAAGGCAAAGACAAATGCTTCCAGCCATCCATTGCACTAATGGATTGGTCATCAGCTGGCTGTCTATGTCCCGCATCAATATAGACCAAAGTACAGAGGGTTAGGCTATGCTATTGTGCACCTACCTGATGCATCAGAAGGTGCGAGGCCCTTGCTAAATTCTGTGCACAGACTTTGAGATCTATACTTTAGACTGTATCTAAACCTGCTCCAACATGGACTGACATTCTGGCCTACTTTCAGCCGATGCGACTTGTCTGTCGCTGAACAGTCGCTTTTTATGTATTCAGCACCTATGTATAATGTTGTAAAAATGCTCTAGAAGCTAAAGTCGCAGAAATGTCACACATATTTGGCCTGCAACTTTCTGTGCGACAAATTCAGACAGGAAAAATCAGTATAAATCCTTAGAAAATTATCCCCCAGTGTCTCCATCTGCTGGCGGTATTGAATAAGCATTGCTGCACTGATGGGGTATGCATTAGACGAAAAAAAAGAAGAAAAAGAAGAATAATACGCCCAGAAAAGAGGCGAAAAGGAGAAAAACGTAAAAAAACGTGAAAAAAAAGTAAGAGGAAGAGAAGGGAAAAAAAGGTGGAAATGGGTTTAAAAGTGATTTTGGTGGAGAAATATATATATATATATATATATATATATATATATATATATATACGCGCACACACACACATATATATAAACGTATTCTCCGTTGAGATATTGCAGCCGCTGCTGTGTCCAGGCCCAGGAGCCTTAGCACTGTGCTGTGATGTCACTCAATACCACTGACATCACTAGGTGTAAACAACATCTCTCCTTTGCTGTGTATGTGACTATGGAGCTGTTTGGTGATGTCGTCTATTATGGCCTTCATAGAAGCAACAGGAGATTGTTGCATCCATCTAGAACCCTCAGAACTACAGTGCTATGATGTCACTCACTTCCACAGGCCTTGCAGAGTGTAAACAACAACAACCCAGCTTTGTTGTGTATGTAACCATAGGGATTTGTGATGTCACCTAGAACCTTCACAGCAGCGACAGCTTTATGAGGAGCATCAGCACTGCTCTGCCTGAGCAGAACCATCACCGCCATAGGTTGTCAAATAACCCGGATTTAACCCACACAGGTAAGTCCAATGGGGTGCAGGCATGTCCTCTATGCTTACAGCTTCCCGTGGGTGTTGGTTTGATACCGTTTGGGGACAGCCAAGGAGGCATCTGCAGGCAACAAAGGTAGGTGTGTGCTTGTGTGTGTGTTTCCTATGCAGATCCTAAGCCCAGTGTCACATGCAAGTAGGAGGAGTAAGAAGGGTTCCTGGCAAATCCGGGTTATGGATTGCATTTAAAAAGGCCCCGTGGGAGTGCAATGGGCCCCTGTCTTGCTGCTTAGCAATAATGGTATGGGTTTAGGTTCTGCTGTGTGTACTGGTGGTTGACTGCCCCCCAGCCCAGAGTGTGCATGGAAAATTGTCTGGCAGCCTCCCTGACAGCAAGCAGTGATAGTGCCCATGAAGGGGACCTTGTTGGGCCCGCCCCTTTCACGGTTATCGCTTCTCGGCCTTTTGGCTAAGATCAAGTGTAGTATCTGCATTTGGTCTGGTCGGAAGGTGTCTGTGGTACCCCGCTTCTCGGCCTTGGGGGATTGTCTCTCCTTACGGAGGGACTTCACCCCCTTGCTGCTATTGGGGAGCGGGCTTAGTCCACAGACAACGGGTTGCGATCCCCCTGTCTCTGGGACCTTGTGTCTCAGAAGGCATTTTCGGTACGTTGAGCGTTACCTGTAGCTTCGGAAGCACCTAGGGTACCCCCGACCTCTGCCTTGGGTAAGGGTTCCGCTTTTATAGCGGGATTCCGAGCCCCTGCTGCTATTGGGGAAGGGGCTTAGTCCCTGGGTGTGGAAGATGCCGTTCTCCTGGGCTTTCCCCTCTGGGGAAATGTCGATGCGAAATACCATCCGCATAGAGGTGTCGGAGAGCCATCGTCAGTTGAAGAACCTCCGCTTCATTGCGGAGGTGATTCTTCTTGACTACTTCCGCCTCAATAGGGAGGACATCCTGTGTCTAAATGACCAGGAAAGCCGTGGCCTGTATACCGTCACCTTCACGGCCACGGCGTGTTGCGATAACATCTATGCAACCTTGTCTGGTGCGGACCAGAGGGACGATCGACTCGACGGTCTTTCGTTCCAGTTCCTCTATGGTGAGGAACATATACCGTTGGTGGTGGCTATGCACAGCCCTCATGTGACCACGGAGGATATAGCCACTTTTCTTCGACGATACTGCGAAGAGGTGCGATTCGTAAACAAAATCTTGAACTCCGTGCGGTTCTGGAACGGCAAGAGGAAGTTCTGGGTCAAGCTCCGTAAGGATCCCGGTGGTATTGGGGGTCTTTGCCATCCGCCCCCAAATTTTGCCATCGGGAGAGTTCGGGGCTTCCTGTTCTATCCTCAAATGCCTATGTATTGCCGAAATTGCTTGAGGTTTGGCCACACCCAGGAGACCTGCGGCGCGGAGCGTGTGATTCGCTGCAATAGGTGTGGCCAAGAAGGTCACATAGCCTCAAGATGTAGCCATACGATAAGGTGCAACCTCTGCGGAGAGGAAAATCACGATTTTAATTCCTGTCCCCATAAAGCAAAAACTACGATGGGTGGGTCAAGGCTGGGCCCACCCAAAGAGGGGACAGGACAAAAGACGTCCTTTTTTAAGATGCCCAAACCCCAGATGGCAGGTACTGATGGGTCCAGGCCCAAGACCTCTGGTGCTCCATCGGGGGGCCCACCGGTGGTAGTGCTAGGGGGAGGCCATGGGGATTCCACGAAGCCCGGGCGGGTGATCGAGTTTACTGCCCGGGAAATTGAAAGACGTCGATCGACTTCCTACCTGGCTCAAGAGCCCGCCAAAACTTCTGAAGGGGGCTCACCTGTGGCGGGTGGCAGCCGACGGGCCTCGGTGGGGGCAGAGGTGGACCCAAAATTGCAGCATAAGCCAGGTACTGGCTTGGCCCAGGGTCGCCCTGCTCCGGACGAAGAGGCCCCGGTGAAAGCCCGCCGGAAGGGGAGCCAGGTGGCCAGGTCTGAGCCCGGTCCTGTTACTCCGCCTATACAGGACAGGGCCAAGAAGACAAGTGGCGCCAAACCAGGGTTTGCTGCCCCGCCAGCAGTGGACCCGGTGGGTAAAACTGGCCATCGTCGATCGATGGGGAAGTTGGAGCAACAGTCCTCAGCAACGCTTGCTGGGGAACAAGCGATGAAAACTTCCCAAGGTAGCGGCAAAGGTTCCGGAAAAGAGGCCTCACAGGCCCCTGTGCAGCAGTTCCAGTCGTCAAAAGATGAAAGAAGACGCAGATCCATCAGCCGGGGGCCAGAGATTACATCGAGTGAGAGCAACACAGAGGATATGGACAGCAGTGTGACATTTAAAAGACAAAGAGAAGAAGAAGAGGAAGACATTCAAAGGAAAGCGGCGTGCCGTAGTTCGGACGAGAGCGAGCTCAGGGTCGGGGCATCA
The DNA here is from genome assembly GCF_029499605.1 of Hyla sarda. Lineage (NCBI taxonomy): Eukaryota > Metazoa > Chordata > Amphibia > Anura > Hylidae > Hyla > Hyla sarda. Next base: position 19,731 of record NW_026608261.1, read on the forward strand.
TCGATCTCAAGCTCCGACCCTCAGAACATCAAGGAGCTGATGACCCCGCAGGCGGGGGATGACGGTACGCAGCTTATTATTGACTTTGATTCTCCAAGCACGGACTCTCCATAAACTATGCCTATCCCTGTAAAAATTGCCTCACTCAATGTGAGGTCCTTAAAGAGCCCTGATCGCAGGGCTGCTTTATTTTCTTATCTAGAGACATGTGACTTTGACCTTTGCCTGCTACAAGAATGTGGAATCCCTAGTAAAATGGACTATAAAGACTTAAAAGAAGACTGGAAGCTGGGCCCATCCATATGGTCCGGTGCAAATGACTGTCGTTCTGTGGGTGTTGGGCTGCTCTGCCGAGGCCAGTCCTTTTCTATTCATACAGTAACTGAGATTGTGCCTGGCAGAGCTCTTTTAATTCATCTATATTTTAATGGACTTTTAATTCGTGTTTTAAATGTGTATGCCCCTCCTGATAAACAGGAGCGGGCAGAACTATTTGAAATTTTACCACTGTTTTGTGTTGGGTCTTCCCCCCTGCTGGTGGGAGGTGATTTTAACTGCATACGTGATGGGGAACACCGGCAGGGTGGGGATATTAATCGTAAAGACCGCACTTCTTACCTGCTTAAAAATTTTATTGATGATTTTAATTTGAAAGATTGCTGGAAGGATCTCTTGCCGGAGGACCCGGGCGCCACATGGTCCAATGGAAGAGTGAGCTCCAGAATCGATTTTATTTTTTCCTCTAGAGCTTTTAAACCCCTGAAATGCACGCTCGAGCAGAATATCTTCTCTGATCATAAGCTCCTCTTGGTGGGCCTGGAGCTAGAGGGGGAGCAAAAAGCAAAAAGGGGCCTCTGGAGATTAAACACCACACTCCTAGAGGACCCTGAGATAAAAGAGGAGTTTGTGCGGACCTACCAATGCTGGCAATCACAAAGAAAACCCCATGAGCCTATGCTGCACTGGTGGGAGGGCACCAAATCTAAAATCAGATTTTTTTTTATCAAAGCAGGTAAGAAGAAGGCAAAAATGGAAAAACAGTGGTTTTATGTTCTTAACATGCGTTTAAATGTACTTTTTAAATTGAAAGAAGCTGGTATGGATGTAGAAAATGATATTTTAAACCTTAAAACTGAAATAAAACATGCCATAGAAAAGAAAGGGAAACAAATCATTTTTAACTCACATGTGCAGCACCTGGAGGAGGGCGAGAAATGTTCCCGTTTCTTTTTTATAAAAGTGATGAATAGGAGGGATATCATCCAAAACCTTGAGGGTGAATCCACTCCAAAAGGCATGTTAGATGCAGTTTTTAACTTCTACCAGCTTCTTTTTAATAAGAAAGATCTTAATCCATCCTTTTTAGAACATGTTCTTAATTCCCTTGATTTTAAGCTAGATGTTTTAGACCAGGAGGTTTTATCCCGTGATCTTAACTTAGATGAACTTTTATTTGTTTTTAAAAGTTTTTCTAGTGGGAAGGCCCCTGGGGAAGATGGTTTACCCATCGAATTTTATTTAGCTTTTTGGGATATTTTAAAGGATGATATGGTTTTATTGTATAAAGAAACTTTTATTGTTAATGAACTTCCCCCTTCCTGGAGGAGGGGGATTGTATCATTACTTTTTAAAAAGGGTGAAAAGGATATGCTAAAAAATTGGCGCCCCATCACACTTTTAAATGTCGATTATAAAGTTTTAGCCAAGTTATTAGCTGTCCGTTTTAAACCTTTTATTCATAAATTAATTCACCCAAATCAGGTTTGTGGGGTACCTGGAAGGTCTATAGCTGAATCCCTAAATATTTTAAGAGATGTTTTATGGTATTTTAAGGATAGAAATCAAACTGTAGCAATTTTATCCTTAGACTTTGAAAAAGCCTTTGATAGGGTCTCCCATGAATACCTGTTTTTAGTTCTTAAAAAGATGGCAGTGCCTGAAACGATTTTAAGCCGAATCATGCTTTTATACCGATCCTGTTTTAGTCAAGTCTCTGTTAATGGCTTTTTAACCAGCGGTGTTCCTCTTTTATCAGGTGTCAAACAGGGCTGCCCCCTGTCCCCACTCCTTTTTATTTGCGCAATCGAACCACTGATGGCCCTCCTCAGAAAAGACCGGGTAGTAAGAGGCGTACCGATACCTGGTGGAGGAGGGACCCATCTAAAGGTGTTGGGGTACATGGATGATGTCACCATACTGTGCCCGGACTCTCCATCCATGAGGGGGGCATTGAGGAACACCAGCTATTTCTGCGAGGTCTCTGGTTTTAAGCTAAACACAGATAAATGTGACTGTTTTTATATTGGCTCCTGGGATTCATCCATCACCCCAGGAGTTACAATGCAACAGGATCAAATTAAAGTTTTAGGTATTGTTTTTAACCAGGTCAATGATGGGAGCCCTAACTGGGATTCAGCTATAGCTAAGATGGAGAAGAAGATTTTAATGTGGAATCTTAGAAACCTTACCATGGAGGGGAAGATTTTAATAATAAAGATGGTTTTACTCCCTATTATGCTATACATTGCCATGGTATTTCCTCCATCTATTTTATACATTAAAAAAGTAACTAGAATTGTTTTTACTTTTTTATGGGGTTCAAAAATGGAGAAATTAAAGCGTGATTTTATGTACAAAAGTAAAGATAATGGCGGGAAAGATGTTCCTAACCTTTTTACTTTCTTTTACATAAAGTATTTCTGTTTCTGTTTTAAAATTATTAAATCCGATGGCATTTTTAGCTGCTTTTTAAGGTACGCTGCGGGCATGGTTTTTAAAAGATGGTTGCGCATCCCTCTGAACGCTCCGGTGCTTCTGTGTCCCCCAAAACATTATGTGGTGTTGGAAAAGACAGTCAGGCTCCTAGGTCTCCAAGATTTGGAGCCTGACATACTGGGGGACCAGAGAAAGGTATCAAAGGTCCTCAGGCGGAGTGAGGTTACCCTGGCAGTGTCCAATTTCACACAGGCAAGATCCAAAAAGGTATGGCGGAACGTGTACGGGAAGTTTCTGGCGAATGTACACAGGGATCTTGCCTGGGCAATCGTCCACCAGTGCCTCCCTACTCGTGAGTTCCAGCACAGGCGAGGACTGGTGGCGAGAGCCAAGTGCCCGAGAGATGGCTGCGGAGTGGACGAAACGGTGCTGCACATATTTTGGAACTGCCCTTTTGCACGGGAGCTTTGGAGGAAGGTAGGCCCACTTTTGAAGTGGGCCTGCGGCCTAAAAGATTTTAATCACGAATGTGTCTTTTACGGTCTTTTTAACTGCCCCAATTTTAAACAGCAGATGATCTGCTGGATGATTATTAATTGTTTTAAAAATGCCATCTGGAAAGTTAGGAACATCTTACTTTTTAAACATGATTTTATTGATGTTAAAAACTGTATAAAGCTGGCCCTGAGTGAGATGTACATCTATTACCTAAGAGACAAGAAACAGTTGGGGGCCAGCGAGGCAGCATCCATGTGGTGTCTGCCTCTATGGAACGAAATAACAATATAATCAGTTTTTATGACATTTGTATAATGTTTTATCCTGCCATTTTTATTTTTTCTCCTTTTATTACTGGTTTTATTATTTGTATTTTAAAACTTTTGTGAACCTTTTATTATTTTGCATTTTAAATTTTGTATGGTTTCTTATTTATTCAATAAAATTTTGTTGAAACCTTATCTGTTCTTATCAGTTTAATATCTGATACGTCCCCTATCTGGGGACCATATATTAAATGGATTTTTGAGAACGGGGGCCGATTTCGAAGCTTGCTTCCGTCGCCCTATGCATTGACCCGATATGGCAGTATCTTCGGGTACAGTGCACCACCCCCTTACAGGGTTAAAAAGAAAGATTCCTACTTTCATTGCTACCTGCTTGCTGGCTAGCCAGCTAGCCAGCCCTGTGGGCCTTGCTGCTGCAGCCAAAAAACAAAAGGTGGTGCTGCTGCTGCTGCTTCTGCTTGTGTCTGGCCGCTGTTGGAGCGTCCAGGCACAGGACTTCTGCTGCTGCTGACTAAATGGCCTCCTTAATTGGATCATTTGAGTAGCCAGCACACCTGTGCAGGTAGGGCATGACATGATAGGCAGCTGCCTTGATAGCGGGTGGGTGCTGAATGTTCCTAATTGACAAAATAAGATTAATGCTTATGAAGAAATATAAAATCTCATCCCTTCCCCAATATCGCGCCACACCCCTACCCCTTAATTCCCTGGTTGAACTTGATGGACATATGTCTTTTTTCGACCGTACTAACTATGTAACTATGTAACATAACATGGGGGGGGGGGGGGGGGGGGTCTCCTGGCTGTTCACACAGGTGTGTCATTGCTGTACATTGACCATGCATTGCTTCTGTGGTATTGCAAAGGCAAAGACAAATGCTTCCAGCCATCCATTGCACTAATGGATTGGTCATCAGCTGGCTGTCTATGTCCCGCATCAATATAGACCAAAGTACAGAGGGTTAGGCTATGCTATTGTGCACCTACCTGATGCATCAGAAGGTGCGAGGCCCTTGCTAAATTCTGTGCACAGACTTTGAGATCTATACTTTAGACTGTATCTAAACCTGCTCCAACATGGACTGACATTCTGGCCTACTTTCAGCCGATGCGACTTGTCTGTCGCTGAACAGTCGCTTTTTATGTATTCAGCACCTATGTATAATGTTGTAAAAATGCTCTAGAAGCTAAAGTCGCAGAAATGTCACACATATTTGGCCTGCAACTTTCTGTGCGACAAATTCAGACAGGAAAAATCAGTATAAATCCTTAGAAAATTATCCCCCAGTGTCTCCATCTGCTGGCGGTATTGAATAAGCATTGCTGCACTGATGGGGTATGCATTAGACGAAAAAAAAGAAGAAAAAGAAGAATAATACGCCCAGAAAAGAGGCGAAAAGGAGAAAAACGTAAAAAAACGTGAAAAAAAAGTAAGAGGAAGAGAAGGGAAAAAAAGGTGGAAATGGGTTTAAAAGTGATTTCGGCGGAGAAATATATATATATATATATATATATATATATATATATATATATATATACGCGCACACACACACATATATATAAACGTATTCTCCGTTGAGATATTGCAGCCGCTGCTGTGTCCAGGCCCAGGAGCCTTAGCACTGTGCTGTGATGTCACTCAATACCACTGACATCACTAGGTGTAAACAACATCTCTCCTTTGCTGTGTATGTGACTATGGAGCTGTTTGGTGATGTCGTCTATTATGGCCTTCATAGAAGCAACAGGAGATTGTTGCATCCATCTAGAACCCTCAGAACTACAGTGCTATGATGTCACTCACTTCCACAGGCCTTGCAGAGTGTAAACAACAACAACCCAGCTTTGTTGTGTATGTAACCATAGGGATTTGTGATGTCACCTAGAACCTTCACAGCAGCGACAGCTTTATGAGGAGCATCAGCACTGCTCTGCCTGAGCAGAACCATCACCGCCATAGGTTGTCAAATAACCCGGATTTAACCCACACAGGTAAGTCCAATGGGGTGCAGGCATGTCCTCTATGCTTACAGCTTCCCGTGGGTGTTGGTTTGATACCGTTTGGGGACAGCCAAGGAGGCATCTGCAGGCAACAAAGGTAGGTGTGTGCTTGTGTGTGTGTTTCCTATGCAGATCCTAAGCCCAGTGTCACATGCAAGTAGGAGGAGTAAGAAGGGTTCCTGGCAAATCCGGGTTATGGATTGCATTTAAAAAGGCCCCGTGGGAGTGCAATGGGCCCCTGTCTTGCTGCTTAGCAATAATGGTATGGGTTTAGGTTCTGCTGTGTGTACTGGTGGTTGACTGCCCCCCAGCCCAGAGTGTGCATGGAAAATTGTCTGGCAGCCTCCCTGACAGCAAGCAGTGATAGTGCCCATGAAGGGGACCTTGTTGGGCCCGCCCCTTTCACGGTTATCGCTTCTCGGCCTTTTGGCTAAGATCAAGTGTAGTATCTGTTCTTATCAGTTTAATATCTGATACGTCCCCTATCTGGGGACCATATATTAAATGGATTTTTGAGAACGGGGGCCGATTTCGAAGCTTGCTTCCGTCGCCCTATGCATTGACCCGATATGGCAGTATCTTCGGGTACAGTGCACCACCCCCTTACAGGGTTAAAAAGAAAGATTCCTACTTTCATTGCTACCTGCTTGCTGGCTAGCCAGCTAGCCAGCCCTGTGGGCCTTGCTGCTGCAGCCAAAAAACAAAAGGTGGTGCTGCTGCTGCTGCTGCTTCTGCTTGTGTCTGGCCGCTGTTGGAGCGTCCAGGCACAGGACTTCTGCTGCTGCTGACTAAATGGCCTCCTTAATTGGATCATTTGAGTAGCCAGCACACCTGTGCAGGTAGGGCATGACATGATAGGCAGCTGCCTTGATAGCGGGTGGGTGCTGAATGTTCCTAATTGACAAAATAAGATTAATGCTTATGAAGAAATATAAAATCTCATCCCTTCCCCAATATCGCGCCACACCCCTACCCCTTAATTCCCTGGTTGAACTTGATGGACATATGTCTTTTTTCGACCGTACTAACTATGTAACTATGTAACATAACATGGGGGGGGGGGGGGGTCTCCTGGCTGTTCACACAGGTGTGTCATTGCTGTACATTGACCATGCATTGCTTCTGTGGTATTGCAAAGGCAAAGACAAATGCTTCCAGCCATCCATTGCACTAATGGATTGGTCATCAGCTGGCTGTCTATGTCCCGCATCAATATAGACCAAAGTACAGAGGGTTAGGCTATGCTATTGTGCACCTACCTGATGCATCAGAAGGTGCGAGGCCCTTGCTAAATTCTGTGCACAGACTTTGAGATCTATACTTTAGACTGTATCTAAACCTGCTCCAACATGGACTGACATTCTGGCCTACTTTCAGCCGATGCGACTTGTCTGTCGCTGAACAGTCGCTTTTTATGTATTCAGCACCTATGTATAATGTTGTAAAAATGCTCTAGAAGCTAAAGTCGCAGAAATGTCACACATATTTGGCCTGCAACTTTCTGTGCGACAAATTCAGACAGGAAAAATCAGTATAAATCCTTAGAAAATTATCCCCCAGTGTCTCCATCTGCTGGCGGTATTGAATAAGCATTGCTGCACTGATGGGGTATGCATTAGACGAAAAAAAAGAAGAAAAAGAAGAATAATACGCCCAGAAAAGAGGCGAAAAGGAGAAAAACGTAAAAAAACGTGAAAAAAAAGTAAGAGGAAGAGAAGGGAAAAAAAGGTGGAAATGGGTTTAAAAGTGATTTCGGCGGAGAAATATATATATATATATATATATATATATATATATATATATACGCGCACACACACACATATATATAAACGTATTCTCCGTTGAGATATTGCAGCCGCTGCTGTGTCCAGGCCCAGGAGCCTTAGCACTGTGCTGTGATGTCACTCAATACCACTGACATCACTAGGTGTAAACAACATCTCTCCTTTGCTGTGTATGTGACTATGGAGCTGTTTGGTGATGTCGTCTATTATGGCCTTCATAGAAGCAACAGGAGATTGTTGCATCCATCTAGAACCCTCAGAACTACAGTGCTATGATGTCACTCACTTCCACAGGCCTTGCAGAGTGTAAACAACAACAACCCAGCTTTGTTGTGTATGTAACCATAGGGATTTGTGATGTCACCTAGAACCTTCACAGCAGCGACAGCTTTATGAGGAGCATCAGCACTGCTCTGCCTGAGCAGAACCATCACCGCCATAGGTTGTCAAATAACCCGGATTTAACCCACACAGGTAAGTCCAATGGGGTGCAGGCATGTCCTCTATGCTTACAGCTTCCCGTGGGTGTTGGTTTGATACCGTTTGGGGACAGCCAAGGAGGCATCTGCAGGCAACAAAGGTAGGTGTGTGCTTGTGTGTGTGTTTCCTATGCAGATCCTAAGCCCAGTGTCACATGCAAGTAGGAGGAGTAAGAAGGGTTCCTGGCAAATCCGGGTTATGGATTGCATTTAAAAAGGCCCCGTGGGAGTGCAATGGGCCCCTGTCTTGCTGCTTAGCAATAATGGTATGGGTTTAGGTTCTGCTGTGTGTACTGGTGGTTGACTGCCCCCCAGCCCAGAGTGTGCATGGAAAATTGTCTGGCAGCCTCCCTGACAGCAAGCAGTGATAGTGCCCATGAAGGGGACCTTGTTGGGCCCGCCCCTTTCACGGTTATCGCTTCTCGGCCTTTTGGCTAAGATCAAGTGTAGTATCTGTTCTTATCAGTTTAATATCTGATACGTCCCCTATCTGGGGACCATATATTAAATGGATTTTTGAGAACGGGGGCCGATTTCGAAGCTTGCTTCCGTCGCCCTATGCATTGACCCGATATGGCAGTATCTTCGGGTACAGTGCACCACCCCCTTACAGGGTTAAAAAGAAAGATTCCTACTTTCATTGCTACCTGCTTGCTGGCTAGCCAGCTAGCCAGCCCTGTGGGCCTTGCTGCTGCAGCCAAAAAACAAAAGGTGGTGCTGCTGCTGCTGCTTCTGCTTGTGTCTGGCCGCTGTTGGAGCGTCCAGGCACAGGACTTCTGCTGCTGCTGACTAAATGGCCTCCTTAATTGGATCATTTGAGTAGCCAGCACACCTGTGCAGGTAGGGCATGACATGATAGGCAGCTGCCTTGATAGCGGGTGGGTGCTGAATGTTCCTAATTGACAAAATAAGATTAATGCTTAGGAAGAAATATAAAATCTCATCCCTTCCCCAATATCGCGCCACACCCCTACCCCTTAATTCCCTGGTTGAACTTGATGGACATATGTCTTTTTTCGACCGTACTAACTATGTAACTATGTAACATAACATGGGGGGGGGGGGGGGGGGGTCTCCTGGCTGTTCACACAGGTGTGTCATTGCTGTACATTGACCATGCATTGCTTCTGTGGTATTGCAAAGGCAAAGACAAATGCTTCCAGCCATCCATTGCACTAATGGATTGGTCATCAGCTGGCTGTCTATGTCCCGCATCAATATAGACCAAAGTACAGAGGGTTAGGCTATGCTATTGTGCACCTACCTGATGCATCAGAAGGTGCGAGGCCCTTGCTAAATTCTGTGCACAGACTTTGAGATCTATACTTTAGACTGTATCTAAACCTGCTCCAACATGGACTGACATTCTGGCCTACTTTCAGCCGATGCGACTTGTCTGTCGCTGAACAGTCGCTTTTTATGTATTCAGCACCTATGTATAATGTTGTAAAAATGCTCTAGAAGCTAAAGTCGCAGAAATGTCACACATATTTGGCCTGCAACTTTCTGTGCGACAAATTCAGACAGGAAAAATCAGTATAAATCCTTAGAAAATTATCCCCCAGTGTCTCCATCTGCTGGCGGTATTGAATAAGCATTGCTGCACTGATGGGGTATGCATTAGACGAAAAAAAAGAAGAAAAAGAAGAATAATACGCCCAGAAAAGAGGCGAAAAGGAGAAAAACGTAAAAAAACGTGAAAAAAAAGTAAGAGGAAGAGAAGGGAAAAAAAGGTGGAAATGGGTTTAAAAGTGATTTCGGCGGAGAAATATATATATATATATATATATATATATATATATATATATATATACGCGCACACACACACATATATATAAACGTATTCTCCGTTGAGATATTGCAGCCGCTGCTGTGTCCAGGCCCAGGAGCCTTAGCACTGTGCTGTGATGTCACTCAATACCACTGACATCACTAGGTGTAAACAACATCTCTCCTTTGCTGTGTATGTGACTATGGAGCTGTTTGGTGATGTCGTCTATTATGGCCTTCATAGAAGCAACAGGAGATTGTTGCATCCATCTAGAACCCTCAGAACTACAGTGCTATGATGTCACTCACTTCCACAGGCCTTGCAGAGTGTAAACAACAACAACCCAGCTTTGTTGTGTATGTAACCATAGGGATTTGTGATGTCACCTAGAACCTTCACAGCAGCGACAGCTTTATGAGGAGCATCAGCACTGCTCTGCCTGAGCAGAACCATCACCGCCATAGGTTGTCAAATAACCCGGATTTAACCCACACAGGTAAGTCCAATGGGGTGCAGGCATGTCCTCTATGCTTACAGCTTCCCGTGGGTGTTGGTTTGATACCGTTTGGGGACAGCCAAGGAGGCATCTGCAGGCAACAAAGGTAGGTGTGTGCTTGTGTGTGTGTTTCCTATGCAGATCCTAAGCCCAGTGTCACATGCAAGTAGGAGGAGTAAGAAGGGTTCCTGGCAAATCCGGGTTATGGATTGCATTTAAAAAGGCCCCGTGGGAGTGCAATGGGCCCCTGTCTTGCTGCTTAGCAATAATGGTATGGGTTTAGGTTCTGCTGTGTGTACTGGTGGTTGACTGCCCCCCAGCCCAGAGTGTGCATGGAAAATTGTCTGGCAGCCTCCCTGACAGCAAGCAGTGATAGTGCCCATGAAGGGGACCTTGTTGGGCCCGCCCCTTTCACGGTTATCGCTTCTCGGCCTTTTGGCTAAGATCAAGTGTAGTATCTGTTCTTATCAGTTTAATATCTGATACGTCCCCTATCTGGGGACCATATATTAAATGGATTTTTGAGAACGGGGGCCGATTTCGAAGCTTGCTTCCGTCGCCCTATGCATTGACCCGATATGGCAGTATCTTCGGGTACAGTGCACCACCCCCTTACAGGGTTAAAAAGAAAGATTCCTACTTTCATTGCTACCTGCTTGCTGGCTAGCCAGCTAGCCAGCCCTGTGGGCCTTGCTGCTGCAGCCAAAAAACAAAAGGTGGTGCTGCTGCTGCTGCTGCTTCTGCTTGTGTCTGGCCGCTGTTGGAGCGTCCAGGCACAGGACTTCTGCTGCTGCTGACTAAATGGCCTCCTTAATTGGATCATTTGAGTAGCCAGCACACCTGTGCAGGTAGGGCATGACATGATAGGCAGCTGCCTTGATAGCGGGTGGGTGCTGAATGTTCCTAATTGACAAAATAAGATTAATGCTTATGAAGAAATATAAAATCTCATCCCTTCCCCAATATCGCGCCACACCCCTACCCCTTAATTCCCTGGTTGAACTTGATGGACATATGTCTTTTTTCGACCGTACTAACTATGTAACTATGTAACATAACATGGGGGGGGGGGGGGGGGGGTCTCCTGGCTGTTCACACAGGTGTGTCATTGCTGTACATTGACCATGCATTGCTTCTGTGGTATTGCAAAGGCAAAGACAAATGCTTCCAGCCATCCATTGCACTAATGGATTGGTCATCAGCTGGCTGTCTATGTCCCGCATCAATATAGACCAAAGTACAGAGGGTTAGGCTATGCTATTGTGCACCTACCTGATGCATCAGAAGGTGCGAGGCCCTTGCTAAATTCTGTGCACAGACTTTGAGATCTATACTTTAGACTGTATCTAAACCTGCTCCAACATGGACTGACATTCTGGCCTACTTTCAGCCGATGCGACTTGTCTGTCGCTGAACAGTCGCTTTTTATGTATTCAGCACCTATGTATAATGTTGTAAAAATGCTCTAGAAGCTAAAGTCGCAGAAATGTCACACATATTTGGCCTGCAACTTTCTGTGCGACAAATTCAGACAGGAAAAATCAGTATAAATCCTTAGAAAATTATCCCCCAGTGTCTCCATCTGCTGGCGGTATTGAATAAGCATTGCTGCACTGATGGGGTATGCATTAGACGAAAAAAAAGAAGAAAAAGAAGAATAATACGCCCAGAAAAGAGGCGAAAAGGAGAAAAACGTAAAAAAACGTGAAAAAAAAGTAAGAGGAAGAGAAGGGAAAAAAAGGTGGAAATGGGTTTAAAAGTGATTTCGGCGGAGAAATATATATATATATATATATATATATATATATATATATATATATATACGCGCACACACACACATATATATAAACGTATTCTCCGTTGAGATATTGCAGCCGCTGCTGTGTCCAGGCCCAGGAGCCTTAGCACTGTGCTGTGATGTCACTCAATACCACTGACATCACTAGGTGTAAACAACATCTCTCCTTTGCTGTGTATGTGACTATGGAGCTGTTTGGTGATGTCGTCTATTATGGCCTTCATAGAAGCAACAGGAGATTGTTGCATCCATCTAGAACCCTCAGAACTACAGTGCTATGATGTCACTCACTTCCACAGGCCTTGCAGAGTGTAAACAACAACAACCCAGCTTTGTTGTGTATGTAACCATAGGGATTTGTGATGTCACCTAGAACCTTCACAGCAGCGACAGCTTTATGAGGAGCATCAGCACTGCTCTGCCTGAGCAGAACCATCACCGCCATAGGTTGTCAAATAACCCGGATTTAACCCACACAGGTAAGTCCAATGGGGTGCAGGCATGTCCTCTATGCTTACAGCTTCCCGTGGGTGTTGGTTTGATACCGTTTGGGGACAGCCAAGGAGGCATCTGCAGGCAACAAAGGTAGGTGTGTGCTTGTGTGTGTGTTTCCTATGCAGATCCTAAGCCCAGTGTCACATGCAAGTAGGAGGAGTAAGAAGGGTTCCTGGCAAATCCGGGTTATGGATTGCATTTAAAAAGGCCCCGTGGGAGTGCAATGGGCCCCTGTCTTGCTGCTTAGCAATAATGGTATGGGTTTAGGTTCTGCTGTGTGTACTGGTGGTTGACTGCCCCCCAGCCCAGAGTGTGCATGGAAAATTGTCTGGCAGCCTCCCTGACAGCAAGCAGTGATAGTGCCCATGAAGGGGACCTTGTTGGGCCCGCCCCTTTCACCGTTATCGCTTCTCGGCCTTTTGGCTAAGATCAAGTGTAGTATCTGTTCTTATCAGTTTAATATCTGATACGTCCCCTATCTGGGGACCATATATTAAATGGATTTTTGAGAACGGGGGCCGATTTCGAAGCTTGCTTCCGTCGCCCTATGCATTGACCCGATATCGATATGGCAGTATCTTCGGGTACAGTGCACCACCCCCTTACAGGGTTAAAAAGAAAGATTCCTACTTTCATTGCTACCTGCTTGCTGGCTAGCCAGCTAGCCAGCCCTGTGGGCCTTGCTGCTGCAGCCAAAAAACAAAAGGTGCTGCTGCTGCTGCTGCTGCTTCTGCTGCTTCTGCTTGTGTCTGGCCGCTGTTGGAGCGTCCAGGCACAGGACTTCTGCTGCTGCTGACTAAATGGCCTCCTTAATTGGATCATTTGAGTAGCCAGCACACCTGTGCAGGTAGGGCATGACATGATAGGCAGCTGCCTTGATAGCGGGTGGGTGCTGAATGTTCCTAATTGACAAAATAAGATTAATGCTTATGAAGAAATATAAAATCTCATCCCTTCCCCAATATCGCGCCACACCCCTACCCCTTAATTCCCTGGTTGAACTTGATGGACATATGTCTTTTTTCGACCGTACTAACTATGTAACTATGTAACATAACATGGGGGGGGGGGGGGGGGGGTCTCCTGGCTGTTCACACAGGTGTGTCATTGCTGTACATTGACCATGCATTGCTTCTGTGGTATTGCAAAGGCAAAGACAAATGCTTCCAGCCATCCATTGCACTAATGGATTGGTCATCAGCTGGCTGTCTATGTCCCGCATCAATATAGACCAAAGTACAGAGGGTTAGGCTATGCTATTGTGCACCTACCTGATGCATCAGAAGGTGCGAGGCCCTTGCTAAATTCTGTGCACAGACTTTGAGATCTATACTTTAGACTGTATCTAAACCTGCTCCAACATGGACTGACATTCTGGCCTACTTTCAGCCGATGCGACTTGTCTGTCGCTGAACAGTCGCTTTTTATGTATTCAGCACCTATGTATAATGTTGTAAAAATGCTCTAGAAGCTAAAGTCGCAGAAATGTCACACATATTTGGCCTGCAACTTTCTGTGCGACAAATTCAGACAGGAAAAATCAGTATAAATCCTTAGAAAATTATCCCCCAGTGTCTCCATCTGCTGGCGGTATTGAATAAGCATTGCTGCACTGATGGGGTATGCATTAGACGAAAAAAAAGAAGAAAAAGAAGAATAATACGCCCAGAAAAGAGGCGAAAAGGAGAAAAACGTAAAAAAACGTGAAAAAAAAGTAAGAGGAAGAGAAGGGAAAAAAAGGTGGAAATGGGTTTAAAAGTGATTTCGGCGGAGAAATATATATATATATATATATATATATATATATATATATACGCGCACACACACACATATATATAAACGTATTCTCCGTTGAGATATTGCAGCCGCTGCTGTGTCCAGGCCCAGGAGCCTTAGCACTGTGCTGTGATGTCACTCAATACCACTGACATCACTAGGTGTAAACAACATCTCTCCTTTGCTGTGTATGTGACTATGGAGCTGTTTGGTGATGTCGTCTATTATGGCCTTCATAGAAGCAACAGGAGATTGTTGCATCCATCTAGAACCCTCAGAACTACAGTGCTATGATGTCACTCACTTCCACAGGCCTTGCAGAGTGTAAACAACAACAACCCAGCTTTGTTGTGTATGTAACCATAGGGATTTGTGATGTCACCTAGAACCTTCACAGCAGCAACAGCTTTATGAGGAGCATCAGCACTGCTCTGCCTGAGCAGAACCATCACCGCCATAGGTTGTCAAATAACCCGGATTTAACCCACACAGGTAAGTCCAATGGGGTGCAGGCATGTCCTCTATGCTTACAGCTTCCCGTGGGTGTTGGTTTGATACCGTTTGGGGACAGCCAAGGAGGCATCTGCAGGCAACAAAGGTAGGTGTGTGCTTGTGTGTGTGTTTCCTATGCAGATCCTAAGCCCAGTGTCACATGCAAGTAGGAGGAGTAAGAAGGGTTCCTGGCAAATCCGGGTTATGGATTGCATTTAAAAAGGCCCCGTGGGAGTGCAATGGGCCCCTGTCTTGCTGCTTAGCAATAATGGTATGGGTTTAGGTTCTGCTGTGTGTACTGGTGGTTGACTGCCCCCCAGCCCAGAGTGTGCATGGAAAATTGTCTGGCAGCCTCCCTGACAGCAAGCAGTGATAGTGCCCATGAAGGGGACCTTGTTGGGCCCGCCCCTTTCACGGTTATCGCTTCTCGGCCTTTTGGCTAAGATCAAGTGTAGTATCTGTTCTTATCAGTTTAATATCTGATACGTCCCCTATCTGGGGACCATATATTAAATGGATTTTTGAGAACGGGGGCCGATTTCGAAGCTTGCTTCCGTCGCCCTATGCATTGACCCGATATGGCAGTATCTTCGGGTACAGTGCACCACCCCCTTACAGGGTTAAAAAGAAAGATTCCTACTTTCATTGCTACCTGCTTGCTGGCTAGCCAGCTAGCCAGCCCTGTGGGCCTTGCTGCTGCTGCAGCCAAAAAACAAAAGGTGGTGCTGCTGCTGCTGCTTCTGCTGCTTCTGCTTGTGTCTGGCCGCTGTTGGAGCGTCCAGGCACAGGACTTCTGCTGCTGCTGACTAAATGGCCTCCTTAATTGGATCATTTGAGTAGCCAGCACACCTGTGCAGGTAGGGCATGACATGATAGGCAGCTGCCTTGATAGCGGGTGGGTGCTGAATGTTCCTAATTGACAAAATAAGATTAATGCTTATGAAGAAATATAAAATCTCATCCCTTCCCCAATATCGCGCCACACCCCTACCCCTTAATTCCCTGGTTGAACTTGATGGACATATGTCTTTTTTCGACCGTACTAACTATGTAACTATGTAACATAACATGGGGGGGGGGGGGGGGTCTCCTGGCTGTTCACACAGGTGTGTCATTGCTGTACATTGACCATGCATTGCTTCTGTGGTATTGCAAAGGCAAAGACAAATGCTTCCAGCCATCCATTGCACTAATGGATTGGTCATCAGCTGGCTGTCTATGTCCCGCATCAATATAGACCAAAGTACAGAGGGTTAGGCTATGCTATTGTGCACCTACCTGATGCATCAGAAGGTGCGAGGCCCTTGCTAAATTCTGTGCACAGACTTTGAGATCTATACTTTAGACTGTATCTAAACCTGCTCCAACATGGACTGACATTCTGGCCTACTTTCAGCCGATGCGACTTGTCTGTCGCTGAACAGTCGCTTTTTATGTATTCAGCACCTATGTATAATGTTGTAAAAATGCTCTAGAAGCTAAAGTCGCAGAAATGTCACACATATTTGGCCTGCAACTTTCTGTGCGACAAATTCAGACAGGAAAAATCAGTATAAATCCTTAGAAAATTATCCCCCAGTGTCTCCATCTGCTGGCGGTATTGAATAAGCATTGCTGCACTGATGGGGTATGCATTAGACGAAAAAAAAGAAGAAAAAGAAGAATAATACGCCCAGAAAAGAGGCGAAAAGGAGAAAAACGTAAAAAAACGTGAAAAAAAAGTAAGAGGAAGAGAAGGGAAAAAAAGGTGGAAATGGGTTTAAAAGTGATTTCGGCGGAGAATATATATATATATATATATATATATATATATATATATACGCGCACACACACACATATATATAAACGTATTCTCCGTTGAGATATTGCAGCCGCTGCTGTGTCCAGGCCCAGGAGCCTTAGCACTGTGCTGTGATGTCACTCAATACCACTGACATCACTAGGTGTAAACAACATCTCTCCTTTGCTGTGTATGTGACTATGGAGCTGTTTGGTGATGTCGTCTATTATGGCCTTCATAGAAGCAACAGGAGATTGTTGCATCCATCTAGAACCCTCAGAACTACAGTGCTATGATGTCACTCACTTCCACAGGCCTTGCAGAGTGTAAACAACAACAACCCAGCTTTGTTGTGTATGTAACCATAGGGATTTGTGATGTCACCTAGAACCTTCACAGCAGCGACAGCTTTATGAGGAGCATCAGCACTGCTCTGCCTGAGCAGAACCATCACCGCCATAGGTTGTCAAATAACCCGGATTTAACCCACACAGGTAAGTCCAATGGGGTGCAGGCATGTCCTCTATGCTTACAGCTTCCCGTGGGTGTTGGTTTGATACCGTTTGGGGACAGCCAAGGAGGCATCTGCAGGCAACAAAGGTAGGTGTGTGCTTGTGTGTGTGTTTCCTATGCAGATCCTAAGCCCAGTGTCACATGCAAGTAGGAGGAGTAAGAAGGGTTCCTGGCAAATCCGGGTTATGGATTGCATTTAAAAAGGCCCCGTGGGAGTGCAATGGGCCCCTGTCTTGCTGCTTAGCAATAATGGTATGGGTTTAGGTTCTGCTGTGTGTACTGGTGGTTGACTGCCCCCCAGCCCAGAGTGTGCATGGAAAATTGTCTGGCAGCCTCCCTGACAGCAAGCAGTGATAGTGCCCATGAAGGGGACCTTGTTGGGCCCGCCCCTTTCACGGTTATCGCTTCTCGGCCTTTTGGCTAAGATCAAGTGTAGTATCTGTTCTTATCAGTTTAATATCTGATACGTCCCCTATCTGGGGACCATATATTAAATGGATTTTTGAGAACGGGGGCCGATTTCGAAGCTTGCTTCCGTCGCCCTATGCATTGACCCGATATGGCAGTATCTTCGGGTACAGTGCACCACCCCCTTACAGGGTTAAAAAGAAAGATTCCTACTTTCATTGCTACCTGCTTGCTGGCTAGCCAGCTAGCCAGCCCTGTGGGCCTTGCTGCTGCAGCCAAAAAACAAAAGGTGGTGCTGCTGCTGCTGCTTCTGCTGCTTCTGCTTGTGTCTGGCCGCTGTTGGAGCGTCCAGGCACAGGACTTCTGCTGCTGCTGACTAAATGGCCTCCTTAATTGGATCATTTGAGTAGCCAGCACACCTGTGCAGGTAGGGCATGACATGATAGGCAGCTGCCTTGATAGCGGGTGGGTGCTGAATGTTCCTAATTGACAAAATAAGATTAATGCTTATGAAGAAATATAAAATCTCATCCCTTCCCCAATATCGCGCCACACCCCTACCCCTTAATTCCCTGGTTGAACTTGATGGACATATGTCTTTTTTCGACCGTACTAACTATGTAACTATGTAACATAACATGGGGGGGGGGGGGGGGGGTCTCCTGGCTGTTCACACAGGTGTGTCATTGCTGTACATTGACCATGCATTGCTTCTGTGGTATTGCAAAGGCAAAGACAAATGCTTCCAGCCATCCATTGCACTAATGGATTGGTCATCAGCTGGCTGTCTATGTCCCGCATCAATATAGACCAAAGTACAGAGGGTTAGGCTATGCTATTGTGCACCTACCTGATGCATCAGAAGGTGCGAGGCCCTTGCTAAATTCTGTGCACAGACTTTGAGATCTATACTTTAGACTGTATCTAAACCTGCTCCAACATGGACTGACATTCTGGCCTACTTTCAGCCGATGCGACTTGTCTGTCGCTGAACAGTCGCTTTTTATGTATTCAGCACCTATGTATAATGTTGTAAAAATGCTCTAGAAGCTAAAGTCGCAGAAATGTCACACATATTTGGCCTGCAACTTTCTGTGCGACAAATTCAGACAGGAAAAATCAGTATAAATCCTTAGAAAATTATCCCCCAGTGTCTCCATCTGCTGGCGGTATTGAATAAGCATTGCTGCACTGATGGGGTATGCATTAGACGAAAAAAAAGAAGAAAAAGAAGAATAATACGCCCAGAAAAGAGGCGAAAAGGAGAAAAACGTAAAAAAACGTGAAAAAAAAGTAAGAGGAAGAGAAGGGAAAAAAAGGTGGAAATGGGTTTAAAAGTGATTTCGGCGGAGAAATATATATATATATATATATATATATATATATATATATATACGCGCACACACACACATATATATAAACGTATTCTCCGCTGAGATATTGCAGCCGCTGCTGTGTCCAGGCCCAGGAGCCTTAGCACTGTGCTGTGATGTCACTCAATACCACTGACATCACTAGGTGTAAACAACATCTCTCCTTTGCTGTGTATGTGACTATGGAGCTGTTTGGTGATGTCGTCTATTATGGCCTTCATAGAAGCAACAGGAGATTGTTGCATCCATCTAGAACCCTCAGAACTACAGTGCTATGATGTCACTCACTTCCACAGGCCTTGCAGAGTGTAAACAACAACAACCCAGCTTTGTTGTGTATGTAACCATAGGGATTTGTGATGTCACCTAGAACCTTCACAGCAGCGACAGCTTTATGAGGAGCATCAGCACTGCTCTGCCTGAGCAGAACCATCACCGCCATAGGTTGTCAAATAACCCGGATTTAACCCACACAGGTAAGTCCAATGGGGTGCAGGCATGTCCTCTATGCTTACAGCTTCCCGTGGGTGTTGGTTTGATACCGTTTGGGGACAGCCAAGGAGGCATCTGCAGGCAACAAAGGTAGGTGTGTGCTTGTGTGTGTGTTTCCTATGCAGATCCTAAGCCCAGTGTCACATGCAAGTAGGAGGAGTAAGAAGGGTTCCTGGCAAATCCGGGTTATGGATTGCATTTAAAAAGGCCCCGTGGGAGTGCAATGGGCCCCTGTCTTGCTGCTTAGCAATAATGGTATGGGTTTAGGTTCTGCTGTGTGTACTGGTGGTTGACTGCCCCCCAGCCCAGAGTGTGCATGGAAAATTGTCTGGCAGCCTCCCTGACAGCAAGCAGTGATAGTGCCCATGAAGGGGACCTTGTTGGGCCCGCCCCTTTCACGGTTATCGCTTCTCGGCCTTTTGGCTAAGATCAAGTGTAGTATCTGTTCTTATCAGTTTAATATCTGATACGTCCCCTATCTGGGGACCATATATTAAATGGATTTTTGAGAACGGGGGCCGATTTCGAAGCTTGCTTCCGTCGCCCTATGCATTGACCCGATATGGCAGTATCTTCGGGTACAGTGCACCACCCCCTTACAGGGTTAAAAAGAAAGATTCCTACTTTCATTGCTACCTGCTTGCTGGCTAGCCAGCTAGCCAGCCCTGTGGGCCTTGCTGCTGCTGCAGCCAAAAAACAAAAGGTGGTGCTGCTGCTGCTGCTTCTGCTGCTTCTGCTTGTGTCTGGCCGCTGTTGGAGCGTCCAGGCACAGGACTTCTGCTGCTGCTGACTAAATGGCCTCCTTAATTGGATCATTTGAGTAGCCAGCACACCTGTGCAGGTAGGGCATGACATGATAGGCAGCTGCCTTGATAGCGGGTGGGTGCTGAATGTTCCTAATTGACAAAATAAGATTAATGCTTATGAAGAAATATAAAATCTCATCCCTTCCCCAATATCGCGCCACACCCCTACCCCTTAATTCCCTGGTTGAACTTGATGGACATATGTCTTTTTTCGACCGTACTAACTATGTAACTATGTAACATAACATGGGGGGGGGGGGGGGGGGGGTCTCCTGGCTGTTCACACGGGTGTGTCATTGCTGTACATTGACCATGCATTGCTTCTGTGGTATTGCAAAGGCAAAGACAAATGCTTCCAGCCATCCATTGCACTAATGGATTGGTCATCAGCTGGCTGTCTATGTCCCGCATCAATATAGACCAAAGTACAGAGGGTTAGGCTATGCTATTGTGCACCTACCTGATGCATCAGAAGGTGCGAGGCCCTTGCTAAATTCTGTGCACAGACTTTGAGATCTATACTTTAGACTGTATCTAAACCTGCTCCAACATGGACTGACATTCTGGCCTACTTTCAGCCGATGCGACTTGTCTGTCGCTGAACAGTCGCTTTTTATGTATTCAGCACCTATGTATAATGTTGTAAAAATGCTCTAGAAGCTAAAGTCGCAGAAATGTCACACATATTTGGCCTGCAACTTTCTGTGCGACAAATTCAGACAGGAAAAATCAGTATAAATCCTTAGAAAATTATCCCCCAGTGTCTCCATCTGCTGGCGGTATTGAATAAGCATTGCTGCACTGATGGGGTATGCATTAGACGAAAAAAAAGAAGAAAAAGAAGAATAATACGCCCAGAAAAGAGGCGAAAAGGAGAAAAACGTAAAAAAACGTGAAAAAAAAGTATGAGGAAGAGAAGGGAAAAAAAGGTGGAAATGGGTTTAAAAGTGATTTCGGCGGAGAAATATATATATATATATATATATATATATATATATATATACGCGCACACACACACATATATATAAACGTATTCTCCGTTGAGATATTGCAGCCGCTGCTGTGTCCAGGCCCAGGAGCCTTAGCACTGTGCTGTGATGTCACTCAATACCACTGACATCACTAGGTGTAAACAACATCTCTCCTTTGCTGTGTATGTGACTATGGAGCTGTTTGGTGATGTCGTCTATTATGGCCTTCATAGAAGCAACAGGAGATTGTTGCATCCATCTAGAACCCTCAGAACTACAGTGCTATGATGTCACTCACTTCCACAGGCCTTGCAGAGTGTAAACAACAACAACCCAGCTTTGTTGTGTATGTAACCATAGGGATTTGTGATGTCACCTAGAACCTTCACAGCAGCGACAGCTTTATGAGGAGCATCAGCACTGCTCTGCCTGAGCAGAACCATCACCGCCATAGGTTGTCAAATAACCCGGATTTAACCCACACAGGTAAGTCCAATGGGGTGCAGGCATGTCCTCTATGCTTACAGCTTCCCGTGGGTGTTGGTTTGATACCGTTTGGGGACAGCCAAGGAGGCATCTGCAGGCAACAAAGGTAGGTGTGTGCTTGTGTGTGTGTTTCCTATGCAGATCCTAAGCCCAGTGTCACATGCAAGTAGGAGGAGTAAGAAGGGTTCCTGGCAAATCCGGGTTATGGATTGCATTTAAAAAGGCCCCGTGGGAGTGCAATGGGCCCCTGTCTTGCTGCTTAGCAATAATGGTATGGGTTTAGGTTCTGCTGTGTGTACTGGTGGTTGACTGCCCCCCAGCCCAGAGTGTGCATGGAAAATTGTCTGGCAGCCTCCCTGACAGCAAGCAGTGATAGTGCCCATGAAGGGGACCTTGTTGGGCCCGCCCCTTTCACGGTTATCGCTTCTCGGCCTTTTGGCTAAGATCAAGTGTAGTATCTGTTCTTATCAGTTTAATATCTGATACGTCCCCTATCTGGGGACCATATATTAAATGGATTTTTGAGAACGGGGGCCGATTTCGAAGCTTGCTTCCGTCGCCCTATGCATTGACCCGATATGGCAGTATCTTCGGGTACAGTGCACCACCCCCTTACAGGGTTAAAAAGAAAGATTCCTACTTTCATTGCTACCTGCTTGCTGGCTAGCCAGCTAGCCAGCCCTGTGGGCCTTGCTGCTGCAGCCAAAAAACAAAAGGTGGTGCTGCTGCTGCTGCTTCTGCTGCTTCTGCTTGTGTCTGGCCGCTGTTGGAGCGTCCAGGCACAGGACTTCTGCTGCTGCTGACTAAATGGCCTCCTTAATTGGATCATTTGAGTAGCCAGCACACCTGTGCAGGTAGGGCATGACATGATAGGCAGCTGCCTTGATAGCGGGTGGGTGCTGAATGTTCCTAATTGACAAAATAAGATTAATGCTTATGAAGAAATATAAAATCTCATCCCTTCCCCAATATCGCGCCACACCCCTACCCCTTAATTCCCTGGTTGAACTTGATGGACATATGTCTTTTTTCGACCGTACTAACTATGTAACTATGTAACATAACATGGGGGGGGGGGGGGGTCTCCTGGCTGTTCACACAGGTGTGTCATTGCTGTACATTGACCATGCATTGCTTCTGTGGTATTGCAAAGGCAAAGACAAATGCTTCCAGCCATCCATTGCACTAATGGATTGGTCATCAGCTGGCTGTCTATGTCCCGCATCAATATAGACCAAAGTACAGAGGGTTAGGCTATGCTATTGTGCACCTACCTGATGCATCAGAAGGTGCGAGGCCCTTGCTAAATTCTGTGCACAGACTTTGAGATCTATACTTTAGACTGTATCTAAACCTGCTCCAACATGGACTGACATTCTGGCCTACTTTCAGCCGATGCGACTTGTCTGTCGCTGAACAGTCGCTTTTTATGTATTCAGCACCTATGTATAATGTTGTAAAAATGCTCTAGAAGCTAAAGTCGCAGAAATGTCACACATATTTGGCCTGCAACTTTCTGTGCGACAAATTCAGACAGGAAAAATCAGTATAAATCCTTAGAAAATTATCCCCCAGTGTCTCCATCTGCTGGCGGTATTGAATAAGCATTGCTGCACTGATGGGGTATGCATTAGACGAAAAAAAAGAAGAAAAAGAAGAATAATACGCCCAGAAAAGAGGCGAAAAGGAGAAAAACGTAAAAAAACGTGAAAAAAAAGTAAGAGGAAGAGAAGGGAAAAAAAGGTGGAAATGGGTTTAAAAGTGATTTCGGCGGAGAAATATATATATATATATATATATATATATATATACGCGCACACACACACATATATATAAACGTATTCTCCGTTGAGATATTGCAGCCGCTGCTGTGTCCAGGCCCAGGAGCCTTAGCACTGTGCTGTGATGTCACTCAATACCACTGACATCACTAGGTGTAAACAACATCTCTCCTTTGCTGTGTATGTGACTATGGAGCTGTTTGGTGATGTCGTCTATTATGGCCTTCATAGAAGCAACAGGAGATTGTTGCATCCATCTAGAACCCTCAGAACTACAGTGCTATGATGTCACTCACTTCCACAGGCCTTGCAGAGTGTAAACAACAACAACCCAGCTTTGTTGTGTATGTAACCATAGGGATTTGTGATGTCACCTAGAACCTTCACAGCAGCGACAGCTTTATGAGGAGCATCAGCACTGCTCTGCCTGAGCAGAACCATCACCGCCATAGGTTGTCAAATAACCCGGATTTAACCCACACAGGTAAGTCCAATGGGGTGCAGGCATGTCCTCTATGCTTACAGCTTCCCGTGGGTGTTGGTTTGATACCGTTTGGGGACAGCCAAGGAGGCATCTGCAGGCAACAAAGGTAGGTGTGTGCTTGTGTGTGTGTTTCCTATGCAGATCCTAAGCCCAGTGTCACATGCAAGTAGGAGGAGTAAGAAGGGTTCCTGGCAAATCCGGGTTATGGATTGCATTTAAAAAGGCCCCGTGGGAGTGCAATGGGCCCCTGTCTTGCTGCTTAGCAATAATGGTATGGGTTTAGGTTCTGCTGTGTGTACTGGTGGTTGACTGCCCCCCAGCCCAGAGTGTGCATGGAAAATTGTCTGGCAGCCTCCCTGACAGCAAGCAGTGATAGTGCCCATGAAGGGGACCTTGTTGGGCCCGCCCCTTTCACGGTTATCGCTTCTCGGCCTTTTGGCTAAGATCAAGTGTAGTAATACAGGAGATCTGGTCAGAAGGTACTCGGGTACCCCTCTCCTCGGCCTTGTGGGATCGCCCAGGTTTATTGTCTGGGCTTCACCCACTTGTTGCTATTGGGGAGAGGGCCTAGTCCCAGGGTAACGAGTAGCGATCGCCTCTCAAGACCTTCGGGTGGAGAGAGGTTAGAACCATGGATGATGATCCGGATCCAGGTTCTGTGCCGGCATACGCAAGGATCAAAAACACCGTGAGAGTCATTCTCACGGATGATACCAAAAGGGCGGACGATTTGAAATTCGTAGTAGAGGACGTGCTCGGAGGAGTTTTCGGAATACAGAAGGGCGAGATATTGGCAATCCAGGACTACCCGAAGCGTAAAATTTTTGATGTGACGTTCACACAAAATGGCATCCACAGAGATTTTGTTACCAGAGCTGCTGCGAGTAAAGACAAAAAGCTTCAGGGTGTCCGGATTATTGAGCACGTTCTAGACGATATTAAGCTGGTGGTAGTAAAGATGTATTCCCCTTTCGCCAACCTACACGATGTTGAGTTGTTTTTACAAGTCTATTTTAGTAAGGTTGAGTGCAGAGGAAAAATCATGAACAGCTGTGGCATCTGGACATCTAAGTGGAGATTTCAGGTTACATGCAAAAAAGATGACAGATTGCCAGGGGGAATACAACTACCACCAGCTCGTTTTAAAATAAATAATATGTGTGGCGACCTCTTTTATGCGGGGATGCCAAGCTACTGCAGGAAGTGTCACAGATATGGACACACAAAAGAAAACTGTGAAAGTACATGCAAAAAATGTGGTAGCACACAGCACGAGACAGAGAAATGCACAAGAGGAGGGAGGTGCAATTTCTGTCAACAATTCGGTCACCTTTTCTCCTCTTGTCCCCACAGACATAGGACGGAGCAGCAGTGGCAACCCTGGAGGCAGCAAGGACAGCAACCGGGACATCAGCCGAGGCAAGCAGAGCCAGTGATTACCCCCCCACAAGAGGTAAGCGGTGAGATGGAGAAGGAGAAAGACCCCCCTCAGGCAAAAGGAGGGGACCCTAAAGAGCAGAGGATGGCCAAAAAACGTGCAAGTGGTGAAAAAACTGGCCCCCAGGAGCATGCTGGGTTAAGAGAGGAGCGGACGGCGGCCGAATCCGCTCCTCAGCAACCTCTGGCTCAGGGTCCCCCTGAGAGCGATGATCCGGGTGGAGAGGTGAAGGTTAAAAGGCGGAGGGGCTCCAGAAGACTCTATTCGGAGGCGGTCCAGGGGGAGCCGATGGAAGTACCTGCGGATGCAGGGAACCCAAGTGACGTTCCTCCGCAGGTCCCCATAGGGGATACCCCCCCTCCTCCCTGCCAGGAGGAGGTTTCAGGGGTGACCGTCTCTGAGGTACCAGAGACGGAGCTAAGTGAACACCCGACCCCTATGGAGGGGCAAGAGGTGGAAGAACCCAATGAGTCTGGAGCCCTGATTGCCAGGATGCCCGAGAACAACTATGCCTCAATCATGATGGAGGAGGGGGGTCGGCTGAGTGATGGTGCCTCCTCTCCTGCTTCCTCTATGCGTACAGTTGAGTCAGATTTTGGGGGGTATGAGGCTTCGGAGGGGGAATCAGAGGTGTAAGACGTTTTCTTGTACATTCCCATGGCTGAGTTGTCCGGTCTGTCCTTGAACGTGAGAAGTGTGAGCGCCAGAGTAAGAAGGGTTGCCCTATTTAATTACTTGTCGGTTTTTGCTGCTTCCGTCCTTTTCCTGCAGGAATGTGGCATCCCGCACAGATTAAATTATAAAGAATATGAAGATGATTGGGTGCACGGTCCATCAGTCTGGTCTGGATCAAATGAGTCCAGATCAGCAGGGGTCGCCATACTTTTTAAAGGGAACGTTTTAATTGAGAGTTTTAACGAAATTTTACCAGGCAGAATTTTATTGGTCAGCGCTTTTATTAATGGTATTAAATGGCAGTTTTTAAATTTTTATGGTTCTCCTGATAAGAATGAAAGAATAAAAATGTTGGAGATTTTACCCCTTTTTATTAACAATTCTAGTCCTCTTGTTTTATCAGGTGATTTTAATTGTATTTTAAGGGGAGAACGCCGTTTTTCGAACGCAGTGAGTAGGAACTATGATAAGACGTCTTTTATGTTAAAAAACTTGATTTTAGATTTTAATCTCACTGATGTTTTTAAAAAATGTAATTTTAACGTACCAGAGGAAGACGGTGTTACCTGGAGCAATGCAAGCTGTAGCTCCAGGATAGATTTTATTTTTTGTTCTTATCAAGTACTGCCTTTTAACTGTGATCTTTTTACCAATGTTTTTTCTGACCATAAATTATTGTATTTTAAAGTTAAAAGTGATTTTAAAAGGAGAACTGGTAGGAATGCCTGGAAGTTAAACGTGTCCCTTTTAGAAGATCCGCAGGTTTTATCAGATTTTATCACCTTTTACAAGGAATGCAGACGAGTAAAAGACCCCAACACTCCCACCAGTATCTGGTGGGAAAAATGAAACTAAAAATAAAAGAATTTTTTATCCGTGTTGGGGTTAGGAAAGCTAAAGAAAAACGTGAATTTTATAATATCCTAAATACTCGTCTGCAAACCCTGTACAAATTCAGAGCACATGGGATGGAGGTGGAGAAGGAGGTACATGATCTTAAAAAAGAAATAACTAAGTGCCTGGAGCAGAAAGGAAAAGAAATTATCTTTAGGTCTCGAATACAGCATCTTGAGGAAAACGAGACCTGCTCCAGGTATTTTTTTAAGAAAATACATGAAAATAGAAGGTTAATAGAAAACATTGAAGGAGTGAATGATGTACAGGGTATTTTAAAAAAGGTGCAAGAGTTTTATGCGGATCTTTTTAATGTAAAACACATTGATGAATGTTTTATGAATGACTCGTTAAAGGAGATCACCAATTTTTTAGATCCTGTCTCACAGTCTTTTTTATTGCAGAATATTTCAGAGCAGGAGATTTTAGAGACCGTCAAGAGTTTTAAAACAGGTAAAGTGCCTGGGCCGGATGGTATACCCATTGAATTTTATGTTACTTTTTATGGTATTTTAAAAGAAGATTTGTTCTCCCTTTTTACTGAAGTCTTTAAGTCTAAAATCCTCCCAGGCTCATGGAAGAAGGGTGATGTCTCCCTGCTATTCAAAAAGGGAGACCGGTCGGAACTAAAAAACTGGAGACCAATCACCCTTCTGAACTGCGACTATAAAATAATGGCGAAACTGTGTGCTAACCGCTTAAAGAACGTAATCCATAAAATAATTCATACAAACCAAGTCTGTGGGGTGCCTGGGAGGAGTCTATGGGAGAACCTAAACCTTTTAAAGGATGTAATTAGCGACACCAAATTAAGAAAAGGAAAGCTGGCGGTTTTATCCATAGATTTTGAAAAAGCTTTCGACAGGGTGTCGCATTTTTATCTTTTTAAGGTTTTAGAGAAAATGGGTATACCTGATGGCTTTTTATTGTCTCTTAGAGCTTTTTATGATAACTGTACTAGTAAAATTTTAGTAAATGGTTTTAAGACACAGGGCGTGATTTTAAATTCCGGAGTGAAGCAGGGGTGTCCCTTGTCCCCACTACTCTTCATTTGCGCAATAGAGCCTCTTTTATGTACAATACGAAAGGATAAGCAGATCCATGGAGTCCCCCTGCCAGGAGGAGGGGGACTAGAGGCGAAGGTAGTGGGGTACATGGACGATGTTGCGGTGTTTTGCAGGGACACCCCATCGCTTCAGAAGACGCTAAAACAGATTCAATATTTTAATTGTGCCTCCGGTTTTAAAGTCAATTTTAACAAAAGTAACATTTTAAACATAGGCGGAATGCCTTTGTATGATGTGCCCGTCCCTGTGTCTGAGTCGGTGCAGATTTTAGGTGTCTCCTTTGACGAGTCTAATAATGGTTTTAATAGCTGGGACTTGGTGGCTCAAAAAATAAATAAGAAAATATGTATGTGGAACATGCGAGAACTTACAATGGAAGGGAAGGTTTTAATTACAAAAATGGTGCTTTTACCTATTTTATTGTATTTAAGTCTGGTTTTCCCACCCCCCGAAATGGTTCTAAAGAAAATAACAAAAGCTTGTTTTACTTTCTTTTGGAGTTCTAAGAGCGAAAAATTAAAGAGACAAATTGTGATAAAACCGAACTCCAGGGGCGGTAAGGATTTTCCAGATTTTAAAGCTTTCCTTTTAATAAAGTTTTTTAGCATGTGTTTTACTACTGTTTTTAAAGATAGCTACTGGTCTTATTTTGTTCGTTTTAATACTGGTTATTTTATGCGGAGGAACGGCTGGTTTTCTACAGTTTTAAGTTGCCCTTATTCTTTGAATTTACCCCCTCAATACATGATTTTAGGAAAAATTTTAAACTTATATAATTTTAAAGGTAAAAGTGTTCAGGATCTGTGCAATAGCAAAAAACTACTAAAGGAAATAAAAGAAACCAGTACCGTGACTCCCATCAAAAATTTTAACGAACAGAAGTGTATACAGATTTGGAAGATGTTGAGTATTAATTATCTTTTTAATTCACAGAAGGACCTGGCCTGGAGCTGCGCACACGAGTGTCTTCCATGCCGGGCATTCCAGCACCGAAGAGGATTATCCAACTCTGCAACCTGCCCGAGGGAGGGATGCCGACAAGAGGAGACCGTGCACCATCTAATATGGACTTGTTTTTACTCGCAGAAAATATGGACAAAGATACTCCCTCTGGTAAAAAGGATAACTGGACTAAAAGACTTAAATATTGCAGTGGTTTTTTATGGTTGCCTGGAATGCCCAACACGGACTCAAGAGACTATTGCATGGAAGATCATAAACTGTGTGAAGGCAGCTCTGTGGAAGGCCAGGAATATTTTATTGTTCAAGCATGAGGTTTTATCTGTGAAGGACATTTTATCTATCTGTTTTTATGAAATGTACCAGTACTATCTTTTAGACAAGAAGAGATTTCCGCTTTTATCTAGAAAATGGTTTTTAAAAGAATGGAATTCTATCTTGTAAAGCCACCAAGTGCCCATTTTATGTTTTAATATGTTGTAAATATGTTATTTATATGTAACTGTATTTATTGACATATTTGCACAACTTTGTTAACATTATTTAATTTTTAATAAAGTTGCCCCCGTAAGGGTAGTCAAGTTAAAAAAAAAAATCTGTTCTTATCAGTTTAATATCTGATACGTCCCCTATCTGGGGACCATATATTAAATGGATTTTTGAGAACGGGGGCCGATTTCGAAGCTTGCTTCCGTCGCCCTATGCATTGACCCGATATGGCAGTATCTTCGGGTACAGTGCACCACCCCCTTACAGGGTTAAAAAGAAAGATTCCTACTTTCATTGCTACCTGCTTGCTGGCTAGCCAGCTAGCCAGCCCTGTGGGCCTTGCTGCTGCAGCCAAAAAACAAAAGGTGGTGCTGCTGCTGCTGCTTCTGCTGCTTCTGCTTGTGTCTGGCCGCTGTTGGAGCGTCCAGGCACAGGACTTCTGCTGCTGCTGACTAAATGGCCTCCTTAATTGGATCATTTGAGTAGCCAGCACACCTGTGCAGGTAGGGCATGACATGATAGGCAGCTGCCTTGATAGCGGGTGGGTGCTGAATGTTCCTAATTGACAAAATAAGATTAATGCTTATGAAGAAATATAAAATCTCATCCCTTCCCCAATATCGCGCCACACCCCTACCCCTTAATTCCCTGGTTGAACTTGATGGACATATGTCTTTTTTCGACCGTACTAACTATGTAACTATGTAACATAACATGGGGGGGGGGGGGGGTCTCCTGGCTGTTCACACAGGTGTGTCATTGCTGTACATTGACCATGCATTGCTTCTGTGGTATTGCAAAGGCAAAGACAAATGCTTCCAGCCATCCATTGCACTAATGGATTGGTCATCAGCTGGCTGTCTATGTCCCGCATCAATATAGACCAAAGTACAGAGGGTTAGGCTATGCTATTGTGCACCTACCTGATGCATCAGAAGGTGCGAGGCCCTTGCTAAATTCTGTGCACAGACTTTGAGATCTATACTTTAGACTGTATCTAAACCTGCTCCAACATGGACTGACATTCTGGCCTACTTTCAGCCGATGCGACTTGTCTGTCGCTGAACAGTCGCTTTTTATGTATTCAGCACCTATGTATAATGTTGTAAAAATGCTCTAGAAGCTAAAGTCGCAGAAATGTCACACATATTTGGCCTGCAACTTTCTGTGCGACAAATTCAGACAGGAAAAATCAGTATAAATCCTTAGAAAATTATCCCCCAGTGTCTCCATCTGCTGGCGGTATTGAATAAGCATTGCTGCACTGATGGGGTATGCATTAGACGAAAAAAAAGAAGAAAAAGAAGAATAATACGCCCAGAAAAGAGGCGAAAAGGAGAAAAACGTAAAAAAACGTGAAAAAAAAGTAAGAGGAAGAGAAGGGAAAAAAAGGTGGAAATGGGTTTAAAAGTGATTTCGGCGGAGAAATATATATATATATATATATATATATATATATATATATATATATATGCGCACACACACACATATATATAAACGTATTCTCCGTTGAGATATTGCAGCCGCTGCTGTGTCCAGGCCCAGGAGCCTTAGCACTGTGCTGTGATGTCACTCAATACCACTGACATCACTAGGTGTAAACAACATCTCTCCTTTGCTGTGTATGTGACTATGGAGCTGTTTGGTGATGTCGTCTATTATGGCCTTCATAGAAGCAACAGGAGATTGTTGCATCCATCTAGAACCCTCAGAACTACAGTGCTATGATGTCACTCACTTCCACAGGCCTTGCAGAGTGTAAACAACAACAACCCAGCTTTGTTGTGTATGTAACCATAGGGATTTGTGATGTCACCTAGAACCTTCACAGCAGCGACAGCTTTATGAGGAGCATCAGCACTGCTCTGCCTGAGCAGAACCATCACCGCCATAGGTTGTCAAATAACCCGGATTTAACCCACACAGGTAAGTCCAATGGGGTGCAGGCATGTCCTCTATGCTTACAGCTTCCCGTGGGTGTTGGTTTGATACCGTTTGGGGACAGCCAAGGAGGCATCTGCAGGCAACAAAGGTAGGTGTGTGCTTGTGTGTGTGTTTCCTATGCAGATCCTAAGCCCAGTGTCACATGCAAGTAGGAGGAGTAAGAAGGGTTCCTGGCAAATCCGGGTTATGGATTGCATTTAAAAAGGCCCCGTGGGAGTGCAATGGGCCCCTGTCTTGCTGCTTAGCAATAATGGTATGGGTTTAGGTTCTGCTGTGTGTACTGGTGGTTGACTGCCCCCCAGCCCAGAGTGTGCATGGAAAATTGTCTGGCAGCCTCCCTGACAGCAAGCAGTGATAGTGCCCATGAAGGGGACCTTGTTGGGCCCGCCCCTTTCACGGTTATCGCTTCTCGGCCTTTTGGCTAAGATCAAGTGTAGTATCTGTTCTTATCAGTTTAATATCTGATACGTCCCCTATCTGGGGACCATATATTAAATGGATTTTTGAGAACGGGGGCCGATTTCGAAGCTTGCTTCCGTCGCCCTATGCATTGACCCGATATGGCAGTATCTTCGGGTACAGTGCACCACCCCCTTACAGGGTTAAAAAGAAAGATTCCTACTTTCATTGCTACCTGCTTGCTGGCTAGCCAGCTAGCCAGCCCTGTGGGCCTTGCTGCTGCAGCCAAAAAACAAAAGGTGGTGCTGCTGCTGCTGCTTCTGCTGCTTCTGCTTGTGTCTGGCCGCTGTTGGAGCGTCCAGGCACAGGACTTCTGCTGCTGCTGACTAAATGGCCTCCTTAATTGGATCATTTGAGTAGCCAGCACACCTGTGCAGGTAGGGCATGACATGATAGGCAGCTGCCTTGATAGCGGGTGGGTGCTGAATGTTCCTAATTGACAAAATAAGATTAATGCTTATGAAGAAATATAAAATCTCATCCCTTCCCCAATATCGCGCCACACCCCTACCCCTTAATTCCCTGGTTGAACTTGATGGACATATGTCTTTTTTCGACCGTACTAACTATGTAACTATGTAACATAACATGGGGGGGGGGGGGGGGGGTCTCCTGGCTGTTCACACAGGTGTGTCATTGCTGTACATTGACCATGCATTGCTTCTGTGGTATTGCAAAGGCAAAGACAAATGCTTCCAGCCATCCATTGCACTAATGGATTGGTCATCAGCTGGCTGTCTATGTCCCGCATCAATATAGACCAAAGTACAGAGGGTTAGGCTATGCTATTGTGCACCTACCTGATGCATCAGAAGGTGCGAGGCCCTTGCTAAATTCTGTGCACAGACTTTGAGATCTATACTTTAGACTGTATCTAAACCTGCTCCAACATGGACTGACATTCTGGCCTACTTTCAGCCGATGCGACTTGTCTGTCGCTGAACAGTCGCTTTTTATGTATTCAGCACCTATGTATAATGTTGTAAAAATGCTCTAGAAGCTAAAGTCGCAGAAATGTCACACATATTTGGCCTGCAACTTTCTGTGCGACAAATTCAGACAGGAAAAATCAGTATAAATCCTTAGAAAATTATCCCCCAGTGTCTCCATCTGCTGGCGGTATTGAATAAGCATTGCTGCACTGATGGGGTATGCATTAGACGAAAAAAAAGAAGAAAAAGAAGAATAATACGCCCAGAAAAGAGGCGAAAAGGAGAAAAACGTAAAAAAACGTGAAAAAAAAGTATGAGGAAGAGAAGGGAAAAAAGGTGGAAATGGGTTTAAAAGTGATTTCGGCGGAGAAATATATATATATATATATATATATATATATATATATATACGCGCACACACACACATATATATAAACGTATTCTCCGTTGAGATATTGCAGCCGCTGCTGTGTCCAGGCCCAGGAGCCTTAGCACTGTGCTGTGATGTCACTCAATACCACTGACATCACTAGGTGTAAACAACATCTCTCCTTTGCTGTGTATGTGACTATGGAGCTGTTTGGTGATGTCGTCTATTATGGCCTTCATAGAAGCAACAGGAGATTGTTGCATCCATCTAGAACCCTCAGAACTACAGTGCTATGATGTCACTCACTTCCACAGGCCTTGCAGAGTGTAAACAACAACAACCCAGCTTTGTTGTGTATGTAACCATAGGGATTTGTGATGTCACCTAGAACCTTCACAGCAGCGACAGCTTTATGAGGAGCATCAGCACTGCTCTGCCTGAGCAGAACCATCACCGCCATAGGTTGTCAAATAACCCGGATTTAACCCACACAGGTAAGTCCAATGGGGTGCAGGCATGTCCTCTATGCTTACAGCTTCCCGTGGGTGTTGGTTTGATACCGTTTGGGGACAGCCAAGGAGGCATCTGCAGGCAACAAAGGTAGGTGTGTGCTTGTGTGTGTGTTTCCTATGCAGATCCTAAGCCCAGTGTCACATGCAAGTAGGAGGAGTAAGAAGGGTTCCTGGCAAATCCGGGTTATGGATTGCATTTAAAAAGGCCCCGTGGGAGTGCAATGGGCCCCTGTCTTGCTGCTTAGCAATAATGGTATGGGTTTAGGTTCTGCTGTGTGTACTGGTGGTTGACTGCCCCCCAGCCCAGAGTGTGCATGGAAAATTGTCTGGCAGCCTCCCTGACAGCAAGCAGTGATAGTGCCCATGAAGGGGACCTTGTTGGGCCCGCCCCTTTCACGGTTATCGCTTCTCGGCCTTTTGGCTAAGATCAAGTGTAGTATCTGTTCTTATCAGTTTAATATCTGATACGTCCCCTATCTGGGGACCATATATTAAATGGATTTTTGAGAACGGGGGCCGATTTCGAAGCTTGCTTCCGTCGCCCTATGCATTGACCCGATATGGCAGTATCTTCGGGTACAGTGCACCACCCCCTTACAGGGTTAAAAAGAAAGATTCCTACTTTCATTGCTACCTGCTTGCTGGCTAGCCAGCTAGCCAGCCCTGTGGGCCTTGCTGCTGCAGCCAAAAAACAAAAGGTGGTGCTGCTGCTGCTGCTTCTGCTTGTGTCTGGCCCCTGTTGGAGCGTCCAGGCACAGGACTTCTGCTGCTGCTGACTAAATGGCCTCCTTAATTGGATCATTTGAGTAGCCAGCACACCTGTGCAGGTAGGGCATGACATGATAGGCAGCTGCCTTGATAGCGGGTGGGTGCTGAATGTTCCTAATTGACAAAATAAGATTAATGCTTATGAAGAAATATAAAATCTCATCCCTTCCCCAATATCGCGCCACACCCCTACCCCTTAATTCCCTGGTTGAACTTGATGGACATATGTCTTTTTTCGACCGTACTAACTATGTAACTATGTAACATAACATGGGGGGGGGGGGGGGGGGGGTCTCCTGGCTGTTCACACAGGTGTGTCATTGCTGTACATTGACCATGCATTGCTTCTGTGGTATTGCAAAGGCAAAGACAAATGCTTCCAGCCATCCATTGCACTAATGGATTGGTCATCAGCTGGCTGTCTATGTCCCGCATCAATATAGACCAAAGTACAGAGGGTTAGGCTATGCTATTGTGCACCTACCTGATGCATCAGAAGGTGCGAGGCCCTTGCTAAATTCTGTGCACAGACTTTGAGATCTATACTTTAGACTGTATCTAAACCTGCTCCAACATGGACTGACATTCTGGCCTACTTTCAGCCGATGCGACTTGTCTGTCGCTGAACAGTCGCTTTTTATGTATTCAGCACCTATGTATAATGTTGTAAAAATGCTCTAGAAGCTAAAGTCGCAGAAATGTCACACATATTTGGCCTGCAACTTTCTGTGCAACAAATTCAGACAGGAAAAATCAGTATAAATCCTTAGAAAATTATCCCCCAGTGTCTCCATCTGCTGGCGGTATTGAATAAGCATTGCTGCACTGATGGGGTATGCATTAGACGAAAAAAAAGAAGAAAAAGAAGAATAATACGCCCAGAAAAGAGGCGAAAAGGAGAAAAACGTAAAAAAACGTGAAAAAAAAGTAAGAGGAAGAGAAGGGAAAAAAAGGTGGAAATGGGTTTAAAAGTGATTTCGGCGGAGAAATATATATATATATATATATATATATATATATATATATATATATACGCGCACACACACACATATATATAAACGTATTCTCCGTTGAGATATTGCAGCCGCTGCTGTGTCCAGGCCCAGGAGCCTTAGCACTGTGCTGTGATGTCACTCAATACCACTGACATCACTAGGTGTAAACAACATCTCTCCTTTGCTGTGTATGTGACTATGGAGCTGTTTGGTGATGTCGTCTATTATGGCCTTCATAGAAGCAACAGGAGATTGTTGCATCCATCTAGAACCCTCAGAACTACAGTGCTATGATGTCACTCACTTCCACAGGCCTTGCAGAGTGTAAACAACAACAACCCAGCTTTGTTGTGTATGTAACCATAGGGATTTGTGATGTCACCTAGAACCTTCACAGCAGCGACAGCTTTATGAGGAGCATCAGCACTGCTCTGCCTGAGCAGAACCATCACCGCCATAGGTTGTCAAATAACC
Source organism: Hyla sarda (assembly GCF_029499605.1). Taxonomy (NCBI): domain Eukaryota; kingdom Metazoa; phylum Chordata; class Amphibia; order Anura; family Hylidae; genus Hyla; species Hyla sarda. The sequence goes on from NW_026608261.1 coordinate 55,394, forward strand.
CGGATTTAACCCACACAGGTAAGTCCAATGGGGTGCAGGCATGTCCTCTATGCTTACAGCTTCCCGTGGGTGTTGGTTTGATACCGTTTGGGGACAGCCAAGGAGGCATCTGCAGGCAACAAAGGTAGGTGTGTGCTTGTGTGTGTGTTTCCTATGCAGATCCTAAGCCCAGTGTCACATGCAAGTAGGAGGAGTAAGAAGGGTTCCTGGCAAATCCGGGTTATGGATTGCATTTAAAAAGGCCCCGTGGGAGTGCAATGGGCCCCTGTCTTGCTGCTTAGCAATAATGGTATGGGTTTAGGTTCTGCTGTGTGTACTGGTGGTTGACTGCCCCCCAGCCCAGAGTGTGCATGGAAAATTGTCTGGCAGCCTCCCTGACAGCAAGCAGTGATAGTGCCCATGAAGGGGACCTTGTTGGGCCCGCCCCTTTCACGGTTATCGCTTCTCGGCCTTGGCTAAGATCAAGTGTAGTATCTGTTCTTATCAGTTTAATATCTGATACGTCCCCTATCTGGGGACCATATATTAAATGGATTTTTGAGAACGGGGGCCGATTTCGAAGCTTGCTTCCGTCGCCCTATGCATTGACCCGATATGGCAGTATCTTCGGGTACAGTGCACCACCCCCTTACAGGGTTAAAAAGAAAGATTCCTACTTTCATTGCTACCTGCTTGCTGGCTAGCCAGCTAGCCAGCCCTGTGGGCCTTGCTGCTGCAGCCAAAAAACAAAAGGTGGTGCTGCTGCTGCTGCTTCTGCTGCTTCTGCTTGTGTCTGGCCGCTGTTGGAGCGTCCAGGCACAGGACTTCTGCTGCTGCTGACTAAATGGCCTCCTTAATTGGATCATTTGAGTAGCCAGCACACCTGTGCAGGTAGGGCATGACATGATAGGCAGCTGCCTTGATAGCGGGTGGGTGCTGAATGTTCCTAATTGACAAAATAAGATTAATGCTTATGAAGAAATATAAAATCTCATCCCTTCCCCAATATCGCGCCACACCCCTACCCCTTAATTCCCTGGTTGAACTTGATGGACATATGTCTTTTTTCGACCGTACTAACTATGTAACTATGTAACATAACATGGGGGGGGGGGGGGGTCTCCTGGCTGTTCACACAGGTGTGTCATTGCTGTACATTGACCATGCATTGCTTCTGTGGTATTGCAAAGGCAAAGACAAATGCTTCCAGCCATCCATTGCACTAATGGATTGGTCATCAGCTGGCTGTCTATGTCCCGCATCAATATAGACCAAAGTACAGAGGGTTAGGCTATGCTATTGTGCACCTACCTGATGCATCAGAAGGTGCGAGGCCCTTGCTAAATTCTGTGCACAGACTTTGAGATCTATACTTTAGACTGTATCTAAACCTGCTCCAACATGGACTGACATTCTGGCCTACTTTCAGCCGATGCGACTTGTCTGTCGCTGAACAGTCGCTTTTTATGTATTCAGCACCTATGTATAATGTTGTAAAAATGCTCTAGAAGCTAAAGTCGCAGAAATGTCACACATATTTGGCCTGCAACTTTCTGTGCGACAAATTCAGACAGGAAAAATCAGTATAAATCCTTAGAAAATTATCCCCCAGTGTCTCCATCTGCTGGCGGTATTGAATAAGCATTGCTGCACTGATGGGGTATGCATTAGACGAAAAAAAAGAAGAAAAAGAAGAATAATACGCCCAGAAAAGAGGCGAAAAGGAGAAAAACGTAAAAAAACGTGAAAAAAAAGTAAGAGGAAGAGAAGGGAAAAAAAGGTGGAAATGGGTTTAAAAGTGATTTCGGCGGAGAAATATATATATATATATATATATATATATATATATATATATATATACGCGCACACACACACATATATATAAACGTATTCTCCGTTGAGATATTGCAGCCGCTACTGTGTCCAGGCCCAGGAGCCTTAGCACTGTGCTGTGATGTCACTCAATACCACTGACATCACTAGGTGTAAACAACATCTCTCCTTTGCTGTGTATGTGACTATGGAGCTGTTTGGTGATGTCGTCTATTATGGCCTTCATAGAAGCAACAGGAGATTGTTGCATCCATCTAGAACCCTCAGAACTACAGTGCTATGATGTCACTCACTTCCACAGGCCTTGCAGAGTGTAAACAACAACAACCCAGCTTTGTTGTGTATGTAACCATAGGGATTTGTGATGTCACCTAGAACCTTCACAGCAGCGACAGCTTTATGAGGAGCATCAGCACTGCTCTGCCTGAGCAGAACCATCACCGCCATAGGTTGTCAAATAACCCGGATTTAACCCACACAGGTAAGTCCAATGGGGTGCAGGCATGTCCTCTATGCTTACAGCTTCCCGTGGGTGTTGGTTTGATACCGTTTGGGGACAGCCAAGGAGGCATCTGCAGGCAACAAAGGTAGGTGTGTGCTTGTGTGTGTGTTTCCTATGCAGATCCTAAGCCCAGTGTCACATGCAAGTAGGAGGAGTAAGAAGGGTTCCTGGCAAATCCGGGTTATGGATTGCATTTAAAAAGGCCCCGTGGGAGTGCAATGGGCCCCTGTCTTGCTGCTTAGCAATAATGGTATGGGTTTAGGTTCTGCTGTGTGTACTGGTGGTTGACTGCCCCCCAGCCCAGAGTGTGCATGGAAAATTGTCTGGCAGCCTCCCTGACAGCAAGCAGTGATAGTGCCCATGAAGGGGACCTTGTTGGGCCCGCCCCTTTCACGGTTATCGCTTCTCGGCCTTTTGGCTAAGATCAAGTGTAGTATCTGTTCTTATCAGTTTAATATCTGATACGTCCCCTATCTGGGGACCATATATTAAATGGATTTTTGAGAACGGGGGCCGATTTCGAAGCTTGCTTCCGTCGCCCTATGCATTGACCCGATATGGCAGTATCTTCGGGTACAGTGCACCACCCCCTTACAGGGTTAAAAAGAAAGATTCCTACTTTCATTGCTACCTGCTTGCTGGCTAGCCAGCTAGCCAGCCCTGTGGGCCTTGCTGCTGCAGCCAAAAAACAAAAGGTGGTGCTGCTGCTGCTGCTTCTGCTGCTTCTGCTTGTGTCTGGCCGCTGTTGGAGCGTCCAGGCACAGGACTTCTGCTGCTGCTGACTAAATGGCCTCCTTAATTGGATCATTTGAGTAGCCAGCACACCTGTGCAGGTAGGGCATGACATGATAGGCAGCTGCCTTGATAGCGGGTGGGTGCTGAATGTTCCTAATTGACAAAATAAGATTAATGCTTATGAAGAAATATAAAATCTCATCCCTTCCCCAATATCGCGCCACACCCCTACCCCTTAATTCCCTGGTTGAACTTGATGGACATATGTCTTTTTTCGACCGTACTAACTATGTAACTATGTAACATAACATGGGGGGGGGGGGGGGGGGGGGTCTCCTGGCTGTTCACACAGGTGTGTCATTGCTGTACATTGACCATGCATTGCTTCTGTGGTATTGCAAAGGCAAAGACAAATGCTTCCAGCCATCCATTGCACTAATGGATTGGTCATCAGCTGGCTGTCTATGTCCCGCATCAATATAGACCAAAGTACAGAGGGTTAGGCTATGCTATTGTGCACCTACCTGATGCATCAGAAGGTGCGAGGCCCTTGCTAAATTCTGTGCACAGACTTTGAGATCTATACTTTAGACTGTATCTAAACCTGCTCCAACATGGACTGACATTCTGGCCTACTTTCAGCCGATGCGACTTGTCTGTCGCTGAACAGTCGCTTTTTATGTATTCAGCACCTATGTATAATGTTGTAAAAATGCTCTAGAAGCTAAAGTCGCAGAAATGTCACACATATTTGGCCTGCAACTTTCTGTGCGACAAATTCAGACAGGAAAAATCAGTATAAATCCTTAGAAAATTATCCCCCAGTGTCTCCATCTGCTGGCGGTATTGAATAAGCATTGCTGCACTGATGGGGTATGCATTAGACGAAAAAAAAGAAGAAAAAGAAGAATAATACGCCCAGAAAAGAGGCGAAAAGGAGAAAAACGTAAAAAAACGTGAAAAAAAAGTAAGAGGAAGAGAAGGGAAAAAAAGGTGGAAATGGGTTTAAAAGTGATTTCGGCGGAGAAATATATATATATATATATATATATATATATATATATATATACACGCGCACACACACACATATATATAAACGTATTCTCCGTTGAGATATTGCAGCCGCTGCTGTGTCCAGGCCCAGGAGCCTTAGCACTGTGCTGTGATGTCACTCAATACCACTGACATCACTAGGTGTAAACAACATCTCTCCTTTGCTGTGTATGTGACTATGGAGCTGTTTGGTGATGTCGTCTATTATGGCCTTCATAGAAGCAACAGGAGATTGTTGCATCCATCTAGAACCCTCAGAACTACAGTGCTATGATGTCACTCACTTCCACAGGCCTTGCAGAGTGTAAACAACAACAACCCAGCTTTGTTGTGTATGTAACCATAGGGATTTGTGATGTCACCTAGAACCTTCACAGCAGCGACAGCTTTATGAGGAGCATCAGCACTGCTCTGCCTGAGCAGAACCATCACCGCCATAGGTTGTCAAATAACCCGGATTTAACCCACACAGGTAAGTCCAATGGGGTGCAGGCATGTCCTCTATGCTTACAGCTTCCCGTGGGTGTTGGTTTGATACCGTTTGGGGACAGCCAAGGAGGCATCTGCAGGCAACAAAGGTAGGTGTGTGCTTGTGTGTGTGTTTCCTATGCAGATCCTAAGCCCAGTGTCACATGCAAGTAGGAGGAGTAAGAAGGGTTCCTGGCAAATCCGGGTTATGGATTGCATTTAAAAAGGCCCCGTGGGAGTGCAATGGGCCCCTGTCTTGCTGCTTAGCAATAATGGTATGGGTTTAGGTTCTGCTGTGTGTACTGGTGGTTGACTGCCCCCCAGCCCAGAGTGTGCATGGAAAATTGTCTGGCAGCCTCCCTGACAGCAAGCAGTGATAGTGCCCATGAAGGGGACCTTGTTGGGCCCGCCCCTTTCACGGTTATCGCTTCTCGGCCTTTTGGCTAAGATCAAGTGTAGTATCTGTTCTTATCAGTTTAATATCTGATACGTCCCCTATCTGGGGACCATATATTAAATGGATTTTTGAGAACGGGGGCCGATTTCGAAGCTTGCTTCCGTCGCCCTATGCATTGACCCGATATGGCAGTATCTTCGGGTACAGTGCACCACCCCCTTACAGGGTTAAAAAGAAAGATTCCTACTTTCATTGCTACCTGCTTGCTGGCTAGCCAGCTAGCCAGCCCTGTGGGCCTTGCTGCTGCAGCCAAAAAACAAAAGGTGGTGCTGCTGCTGCTGCTTCTGCTGCTTCTGCTTGTGTCTGGCCGCTGTTGGAGCGTCCAGGCACAGGACTTCTGCTGCTGCTGACTAAATGGCCTCCTTAATTGGATCATTTGAGTAGCCAGCACACCTGTGCAGGTAGGGCATGACATGATAGGCAGCTGCCTTGATAGCGGGTGGGTGCTGAATGTTCCTAATTGACAAAATAAGATTAATGCTTATGAAGAAATATAAAATCTCATCCCTTCCCCAATATCGCGCCACACCCCTACCCCTTAATTCCCTGGTTGAACTTGATGGACATATGTCTTTTTTCGACCGTACTAACTATGTAACTATGTAACATAACATGGGGGGGGGGGGGGGGTCTCCTGGCTGTTCACACAGGTGTGTCATTGCTGTACATTGACCATGCATTGCTTCTGTGGTATTGCAAAGGCAAAGACAAATGCTTCCAGCCATCCATTGCACTAATGGATTGGTCATCAGCTGGCTGTCTATGTCCCGCATCAATATAGACCAAAGTACAGAGGGTTAGGCTATGCTATTGTGCACCTACCTGATGCATCAGAAGGTGCGAGGCCCTTGCTAAATTCTGTGCACAGACTTTGAGATCTATACTTTAGACTGTATCTAAACCTGCTCCAACATGGACTGACATTCTGGCCTACTTTCAGCCGATGCGACTTGTCTGTCGCTGAACAGTCGCTTTTTATGTATTCAGCACCTATGTATAATGTTGTAAAAATGCTCTAGAAGCTAAAGTCGCAGAAATGTCACACATATTTGGCCTGCAACTTTCTGTGCGACAAATTCAGACAGGAACAATCAGTATAAATCCTTAGAAAATTATCCCCCAGTGTCTCCATCTGCTGGCGGTATTGAATAAGCATTGCTGCACTGATGGGGTATGCATTAGACGAAAAAAAAGAAGAAAAAGAAGAATAATACGCCCAGAAAAGAGGCGAAAAGGAGAAAAACGTAAAAAAACGTGAAAAAAAAGTAAGAGGAAGAGAAGGGAAAAAAAGGTGGAAATGGGTTTAAAAGTGATTTCGGCGGAGAAATATATATATATATATATATATATATATATATATATATATATATACGCGCACACACACACATATATATAAACGTATTCTCCGTTGAGATATTGCAGCCGCTGCTGTGTCCAGGCCCAGGAGCCTTAGCACTGTGCTGTGATGTCACTCAATACCACTGACATCACTAGGTGTAAACAACATCTCTCCTTTGCTGTGTATGTGACTATGGAGCTGTTTGGTGATGTCGTCTATTATGGCCTTCATAGAAGCAACAGGAGATTGTTGCATCCATCTAGAACCCTCAGAACTACAGTGCTATGATGTCACTCACTTCCACAGGCCTTGCAGAGTGTAAACAACAACAACCCAGCTTTGTTGTGTATGTAACCATAGGGATTTGTGATGTCACCTAGAACCTTCACAGCAGCGACAGCTTTATGAGGAGCATCAGCACTGCTCTGCCTGAGCAGAACCATCACCGCCATAGGTTGTCAAATAACCCGGATTTAACCCACACAGGTAAGTCCAATGGGGTGCAGGCATGTCCTCTATGCTTACAGCTTCCCGTGGGTGTTGGTTTGATACCGTTTGGGGACAGCCAAGGAGGCATCTGCAGGCAACAAAGGTAGGTGTGTGCTTGTGTGTGTGTTTCCTATGCAGATCCTAAGCCCAGTGTCACATGCAAGTAGGAGGAGTAAGAAGGGTTCCTGGCAAATCCGGGTTATGGATTGCATTTAAAAAGGCCCCGTGGGAGTGCAATGGGCCCCTGTCTTGCTGCTTAGCAATAATGGTATGGGTTTAGGTTCTGCTGTGTGTACTGGTGGTTGACTGCCCCCCAGCCCAGAGTGTGCATGGAAAATTGTCTGGCAGCCTCCCTGACAGCAAGCAGTGATAGTGCCCATGAAGGGGACCTTGTTGGGCCCGCCCCTTTCACGGTTATTGCTTCTCGGCCTTTTGGCTAAGATCAAGTGTAGTATCTGTTCTTATCAGTTTAATATCTGATACGTCCCCTATCTGGGGACCATATATTAAATGGATTTTTGAGAACGGGGGCCGATTTCGAAGCTTGCTTCCGTCGCCCTATGCATTGACCCGATATGGCAGTAACTTCGGGTACAGTGCACCACCCCCTTACAGGGTTAAAAAGAAAGATTCCTACTTTCATTGCTACCTGCTTGCTGGCTAGCCAGCTAGCCAGCCCTGTGGGCCTTGCTGCTGCAGCCAAAAAACAAAAGGTGGTGCTGCTGCTGCTTCTGCTGCTTCTGCTTCTGCTTGTGTCTGGCCCCTGTTGGAGCGTCCAGGCACAGGACTTCTGCTGCTGCTGACTAAATGGCCTCCTTAATTGGATCATTTGAGTAGCCAGCACACCTGTGCAGGTAGGGCATGACATGATAGGCAGCTGCCTTGATAGCGGGTGGGTGCTGAATGTTCCTAATTGACAAAATAAGATTAATGCTTATGAAGAAATATAAAATCTCATCCCTTCCCCAATATCGCGCCACACCCCTACCCCTTAATTCCCTGGTTGAACTTGATGGACATATGTCTTTTTTCGACCGTACTAACTATGTAACTATGTAACATAACATGGGGGGGGGGGGTCTCCTGGCTGTTCACACAGGTGTGTCATTGCTGTACATTGACCATGCATTGCTTCTGTGGTATTGCAAAGGCAAAGACAAATGCTTCCAGCCATCCATTGCACTAATGGATTGGTCATCAGCTGGCTGTCTATGTCCCGCATCAATATAGACCAAAGTACAGAGGGTTAGGCTATGCTATTGTGCACCTACCTGATGCATCAGAAGGTGCGAGGCCCTTGCTAAATTCTGTGCACAGACTTTGAGATCTATACTTTAGACTGTATCTAAACCTGCTCCAACATGGACTGACATTCTGGCCTACTTTCAGCCGATGCGACTTGTCTGTCGCTGAACAGTCGCTTTTTATGTATTCAGCACCTATGTATAATGTTGTAAAAATGCTCTAGAAGCTAAAGTCGCAGAAATGTCACACATATTTGGCCTGCAACTTTCTGTGCGACAAATTCAGACAGGAAAAATCAGTATAAATCCTTAGAAAATTATCCCCCAGTGTCTCCATCTGCTGGCGGTATTGAATAAGCATTGCTGCACTGATGGGGTATGCATTAGACGAAAAAAAAGAAGAAAAAGAAGAATAATACGCCCAGAAAAGAGGCGAAAAGGAGAAAAACGTAAAAAAACGTGAAAAAAAAGTAAGAGGAAGAGAAGGGAAAAAAAGGTGGAAATGGGTTTAAAAGTGATTTCGGCGGAGAAATATATATATATATATATATATATATATATATATATATATACGCGCACACACACACATATATATAAACGTATTCTCCGTTGAGATATTGCAGCCGCTGCTGTGTCCAGGCCCAGGAGCCTTAGCACTGTGCTGTGATGTCACTCAATACCACTGACATCACTAGGTGTAAACAACATCTCTCCTTTGCTGTGTATGTGACTATGGAGCTGTTTGGTGATGTCGTCTATTATGGCCTTCATAGAAGCAACAGGAGATTGTTGCATCCATCTAGAACCCTCAGAACTACAGTGCTATGATGTCACTCACTTCCACAGGCCTTGCAGAGTGTAAACAACAACAACCCAGCTTTGTTGTGTATGTAACCATAGGGATTTGTGATGTCACCTAGAACCTTCACAGCAGCGACAGCTTTATGAGGAGCATCAGCACTGCTCTGCCTGAGCAGAACCATCACCGCCATAGGTTGTCAAATAACCCGGATTTAACCCACACAGGTAAGTCCAATGGGGTGCAGGCATGTCCTCTATGCTTACAGCTTCCCGTGGGTGTTGGTTTGATACCGTTTGGGGACAGCCAAGGAGGCATCTGCAGGCAACAAAGGTAGGTGTGTGCTTGTGTGTGTGTTTCCTATGCAGATCCTAAGCCCAGTGTCACATGCAAGTAGGAGGAGTAAGAAGGGTTCCTGGCAAATCCGGGTTATGGATTGCATTTAAAAAGGCCCCGTGGGAGTGCAATGGGCCCCTGTCTTGCTGCTTAGCAATAATGGTATGGGTTTAGGTTCTGCTGTGTGTACTGGTGGTTGACTGCCCCCCAGCCCAGAGTGTGCATGGAAAATTGTCTGGCAGCCTCCCTGACAGCAAGCAGTGATAGTGCCCATGAAGGGGACCTTGTTGGGCCCGCCCCTTTCACGGTTATCGCTTCTCGGCCTTTTGGCTAAGATCAAGTGTAGTATCTGTTCTTATCAGTTTAATATCTGATACGTCCCCTATCTGGGGACCATATATTAAATGGATTTTTGAGAACGGGGGCCGATTTCGAAGCTTGCTTCCGTCGCCCTATGCATTGACCCGATATGGCAGTATCTTCGGGTACAGTGCACCACCCCCTTACAGGGTTAAAAAGAAAGATTCCTACTTTCATTGCTACCTGCTTGCTGGCTAGCCAGCTAGCCAGCCCTGTGGGCCTTGCTGCTGCAGCCAAAAAACAAAAGGTGGTGCTGCTGCTGCTGCTTCTGCTGCTTCTGCTTGTGTCTGGCCGCTGTTGGAGCGTCCAGGCACAGGACTTCTGCTGCTGCTGACTAAATGGCCTCCTTAATTGGATCATTTGAGTAGCCAGCACACCTGTGCAGGTAGGGCATGACATGATAGGCAGCTGCCTTGATAGCGGGTGGGTGCTGAATGTTCCTAATTGACAAAATAAGATTAATGCTTATGAAGAAATATAAAATCTCATCCCTTCCCCAATATCGCGCCACACCCCTACCCCTTAATTCCCTGGTTGAACTTGATGGACATATGTCTTTTTTCGACCGTACTAACTATGTAACTATGTAACATAACATGGGGGGGGGGGGGGGGGGGGGGTCTCCTGGCTGTTCACACAGGTGTGTCATTGCTGTACATTGACCATGCATTGCTTCTGTGGTATTGCAAAGGCAAAGACAAATGCTTCCAGCCATCCATTGCACTAATGGATTGGTCATCAGCTGGCTGTCTATGTCCCGCATCAATATAGACCAAAGTACAGAGGGTTAGGCTATGCTATTGTGCACCTACCTGATGCATCAGAAGGTGCGAGGCCCTTGCTAAATTCTGTGCACAGACTTTGAGATCTATACTTTAGACTGTATCTAAACCTGCTCCAACATGGACTGACATTCTGGCCTACTTTCAGCCGATGCGACTTGTCTGTCGCTGAACAGTCGCTTTTTATGTATTCAGCACCTATGTATAATGTTGTAAAAATGCTCTAGAAGCTAAAGTCGCAGAAATGTCACACATATTTGGCCTGCAACTTTCTGTGCGACAAATTCAGACAGGAAAAATCAGTATAAATCCTTAGAAAATTATCCCCCAGTGTCTCCATCTGCTGGCGGTATTGAATAAGCATTGCTGCACTGATGGGGTATGCATTAGACGAAAAAAAAGAAGAAAAAGAAGAATAATACGCCCAGAAAAGAGGCGAAAAGGAGAAAAACGTAAAAAAACGTGAAAAAAAAGTAAGAGGAAGAGAAGGGAAAAAAAGGTGGAAATGGGTTTAAAAGTGATTTCGGCGGAGAAATATATATATATATATATATATATATATATATATATATATATATATATACGCGCACACACACACATATATATAAACGTATTCTCCGTTGAGATATTGCAGCCGCTGCTGTGTCCAGGCCCAGGAGCCTTAGCACTGTGCTGTGATGTCACTCAATACCACTGACATCACTAGGTGTAAACAACATCTCTCCTTTGCTGTGTATGTGACTATGGAGCTGTTTGGTGATGTCGTCTATTATGGCCTTCATAGAAGCAACAGGAGATTGTTGCATCCATCTAGAACCCTCAGAACTACAGTGCTATGATGTCACTCACTTCCACAGGCCTTGCAGAGTGTAAACAACAACAACCCAGCTTTGTTGTGTATGTAACCATAGGGATTTGTGATGTCACCTAGAACCTTCACAGCAGCGACAGCTTTATGAGGAGCATCAGCACTGCTCTGCCTGAGCAGAACCATCACCGCCATAGGTTGTCAAATAACCCGGATTTAACCCACACAGGTAAGTCCAATGGGGTGCAGGCATGTCCTCTATGCTTACAGCTTCCCGTGGGTGTTGGTTTGATACCGTTTGGGGACAGCCAAGGAGGCATCTGCAGGCAACAAAGGTAGGTGTGTGCTTGTGTGTGTGTTTCCTATGCAGATCCTAAGCCCAGTGTCACATGCAAGTAGGAGGAGTAAGAAGGGTTCCTGGCAAATCCGGGTTATGGATTGCATTTAAAAAGGCCCCGTGGGAGTGCAATGGGCCCCTGTCTTGCTGCTTAGCAATAATGGTATGGGTTTAGGTTCTGCTGTGTGTACTGGTGGTTGACTGCCCCCCAGCCCAGAGTGTGCATGGAAAATTGTCTGGCAGCCTCCCTGACAGCAAGCAGTGATAGTGCCCATGAAGGGGACCTTGTTGGGCCCGCCCCTTTCACGGTTATCGCTTCTCGGCCTTTTGGCTAAGATCAAGTGTAGTATCTGTTCTTATCAGTTTAATATCTGATACGTCCCCTATCTGGGGACCATATATTAAATGGATTTTTGAGAACGGGGGCCGATTTCGAAGCTTGCTTCCGTCGCCCTATGCATTGACCCGATATGGCAGTATCTTCGGGTACAGTGCACCACCCCCTTACAGGGTTAAAAAGAAAGATTCCTACTTTCATTGCTACCTGCTTGCTGGCTAGCCAGCTAGCCAGCCCTGTGGGCCTTGCTGCTGCAGCCAAAAAACAAAAGGTGGTGCTGCTGCTTCTGCTGCTTCTGCTTGTGTCTGGCCGCTGTTGGAGCGTCCAGGCACAGGACTTCTGCTGCTGCTGACTAAATGGCCTCCTTAATTGGATCATTTGAGTAGCCAGCACACCTGTGCAGGTAGGGCATGACATGATAGGCAGCTGCCTTGATAGCGGGTGGGTGCTGAATGTTCCTAATTGACAAAATAAGATTAATGCTTATGAAGAAATATAAAATCTCATCCCTTCCCCAATATCGCGCCACACCCCTACCCCTTAATTCCCTGGTTGAACTTGATGGACATATGTCTTTTTTCGACCGTACTAACTATGTAACTATGTAACATAACATGGGGGGGGGGGGGGGGTCTCCTGGCTGTTCACACAGGTGTGTCATTGCTGTACATTGACCATGCATTGCTTCTGTGGTATTGCAAAGGCAAAGACAAATGCTTCCAGCCATCCATTGCACTAATGGATTGGTCATCAGCTGGCTGTCTATGTCCCGCATCAATATAGACCAAAGTACAGAGGGTTAGGCTATGCTATTGTGCACCTACCTGATGCATCAGAAGGTGCGAGGCCCTTGCTAAATTCTGTGCACAGACTTTGAGATCTATACTTTAGACTGTATCTAAACCTGCTCCAACATGGACTGACATTCTGGCCTACTTTCAGCCGATGCGACTTGTCTGTCGCTGAACAGTCGCTTTTTATGTATTCAGCACCTATGTATAATGTTGTAAAAATGCTCTAGAAGCTAAAGTCGCAGAAATGTCACACATATTTGGCCTGCAACTTTCTGTGCGACAAATTCAGACAGGAAAAATCAGTATAAATCCTTAGAAAATTATCCCCCAGTGTCTCCATCTGCTGGCGGTATTGAATAAGCATTGCTGCACTGATGGGGTATGCATTAGACGAAAAAAAAGAAGAAAAAGAAGAATAATACGCCCAGAAAAGAGGCGAAAAGGAGAAAAACGTAAAAAAACGTGAAAAAAAAGTAAGAGGAAGAGAAGGGAAAAAAAGGTGGAAATGGGTTTAAAAGTGATTTCGGCGGAGAAATATATATATATATATATATATATATATATATATATATATACGCGCACACACACACATATATATAAACGTATTCTCCGTTGAGATATTGCAGCCGCTGCTGTGTCCAGGCCCAGGAGCCTTAGCACTGTGCTGTGATGTCACTCAATACCACTGACATCACTAGGTGTAAACAACATCTCTCCTTTGCTGTGTATGTGACTATGGAGCTGTTTGGTGATGTCGTCTATTATGGCCTTCATAGAAGCAACAGGAGATTGTTGCATCCATCTAGAACCCTCAGAACTACAGTGCTATGATGTCATTCACTTCCACAGGCCTTGCAGAGTGTAAACAACAACAACCCAGCTTTGTTGTGTATGTAACCATAGGGATTTGTGATGTCACCTAGAACCTTCACAGCAGCGACAGCTTTATGAGGAGCATCAGCACTGCTCTGCCTGAGCAGAACCATCACCGCCATAGGTTGTCAAATAACCCGGATTTAACCCACACAGGTAAGTCCAATGGGGTGCAGGCATGTCCTCTATGCTTACAGCTTCCCGTGGGTGTTGGTTTGATACCGTTTGGGGACAGCCAAGGAGGCATCTGCAGGCAACAAAGGTAGGTGTGTGCTTGTGTGTGTGTTTCCTATGCAGATCCTAAGCCCAGTGTCACATGCAAGTAGGAGGAGTAAGAAGGGTTCCTGGCAAATCCGGGTTATGGATTGCATTTAAAAAGGCCCCGTGGGAGTGCAATGGGCCCCTGTCTTGCTGCTTAGCAATAATGGTATGGGTTTAGGTTCTGCTGTGTGTACTGGTGGTTGACTGCCCCCCAGCCCAGAGTGTGCATGGAAAATTGTCTGGCAGCCTCCCTGACAGCAAGCAGTGATAGTGCCCATGAAGGGGACCTTGTTGGGCCCGCCCCTTTCACGGTTATCGCTTCTCGGCCTTTTGGCTAAGATCAAGTGTAGTATCTGTTCTTATCAGTTTAATATCTGATACGTCCCCTATCTGGGGACCATATATTAAATGGATTTTTGAGAACGGGGGCCGATTTCGAAGCTTGCTTCCGTCGCCCTATGCATTGACCCGATATGGCAGTATCTTCGGGTACAGTGCACCACCCCCTTACAGGGTTAAAAAGAAAGATTCCTACTTTCATTGCTACCTGCTTGCTGGCTAGCCAGCTAGCCAGCCCTGTGGGCCTTGCTGCTGCAGCCAAAAAACAAAAGGTGGTGCTGCTGCTGCTGCTTCTGCTGCTTCTGCTTGTGTCTGGCCGCTGTTGGAGCGTCCAGGCACAGGACTTCTGCTGCTGCTGACTAAATGGCCTCCTTAATTGGATCATTTGAGTAGCCAGCACACCTGTGCAGGTAGGGCATGACATGATAGGCAGCTGCCTTGATAGCGGGTGGGTGCTGAATGTTCCTAATTGACAAAATAAGATTAATGCTTATGAAGAAATATAAAATCTCATCCCTTCCCCAATATCGCGCCACACCCCTACCCCTTAATTCCCTGGTTGAACTTGATGGACATATGTCTTTTTTCGACCGTACTAACTATGTAACTATGTAACATAACATGGGGGGGGGGGGGGGGGTCTCCTGGCTGTTCACACAGGTGTGTCATTGCTGTACATTGACCATGCATTGCTTCTGTGGTATTGCAAAGGCAAAGACAAATGCTTCCAGCCATCCATTGCACTAATGGATTGGTCATCAGCTGGCTGTCTATGTCCCGCATCAATATAGACCAAAGTACAGAGGGTTAGGCTATGCTATTGTGCACCTACCTGATGCATCAGAAGGTGCGAGGCCCTTGCTAAATTCTGTGCACAGACTTTGAGATCTATACTTTAGACTGTATCTAAACCTGCTCCAACATGGACTGACATTCTGGCCTACTTTCAGCCGATGCGACTTGTCTGTCGCTGAACAGTCGCTTTTTATGTATTCAGCACCTATGTATAATGTTGTAAAAATGCTCTAGAAGCTAAAGTCGCAGAAATGTCACACATATTTGGCCTGCAACTTTCTGTGCGACAAATTCAGACAGGAAAAATCAGTATAAATCCTTAGAAAATTATCCCCCAGTGTCTCCATCTGCTGGCGGTATTGAATAAGCATTGCTGCACTGATGGGGTATGCATTAGACGAAAAAAAAGAAGAAAAAGAAGAATAATACGCCCAGAAAAGAGGCGAAAAGGAGAAAAACGTAAAAAAACGTGAAAAAAAAGTAAGAGGAAGAGAAGGGAAAAAAAGGTGGAAATGGGTTTAAAAGTGATTTCGGCGGAGAAATATATATATATATATATATATATATATATATATATATATATACGCGCACACACACACATATATATAAACGTATTCTCCGTTGAGATATTGCAGCCGCTGCTGTGTCCAGGCCCAGGAGCCTTAGCACTGTGCTGTGATGTCACTCAATACCACTGACATCACTAGGTGTAAACAACATCTCTCCTTTGCTGTGTATGTGACTATGGAGCTGTTTGGTGATGTCGTCTATTATGGCCTTCATAGAAGCAACAGGAGATTGTTGCATCCATCTAGAACCCTCAGAACTACAGTGCTATGATGTCACTCACTTCCACAGGCCTTGCAGAGTGTAAACAACAACAACCCAGCTTTGTTGTGTATGTAACCATAGGGATTTGTGATGTCACCTAGAACCTTCACAGCAGCGACAGCTTTATGAGGAGCATCAGCACTGCTCTGCCTGAGCAGAACCATCACCGCCATAGGTTGTCAAATAACCCGGATTTAACCCACACAGGTAAGTCCAATGGGGTGCAGGCATGTCCTCTATGCTTACAGCTTCCCGTGGGTGTTGGTTTGATACCGTTTGGGGACAGCCAAGGAGGCATCTGCAGGCAACAAAGGTAGGTGTGTGCTTGTGTGTGTGTTTCCTATGCAGATCCTAAGCCCAGTGTCACATGCAAGTAGGAGGAGTAAGAAGGGTTCCTGGCAAATCCGGGTTATGGATTGCATTTAAAAAGGCCCCGTGGGAGTGCAATGGGCCCCTGTCTTGCTGCTTAGCAATAATGGTATGGGTTTAGGTTCTGCTGTGTGTACTGGTGGTTGACTGCCCCCCAGCCCAGAGTGTGCATGGAAAATTGTCTGGCAGCCTCCCTGACAGCAAGCAGTGATAGTGCCAATGAAGGGGACCTTGTTGGGCCCGCCCCTTTCACGGTTATCGCTTCTCGGCCTTTTGGCTAAGATCAAGTGTAGTATCTGTTCTTATCAGTTTAATATCTGATACGTCCCCTATCTGGGGACCATATATTAAATGGATTTTTGAGAACGGGGGCCGATTTCGAAGCTTGCTTCCGTCGCCCTATGCATTGACCCGATATGGCAGTATCTTCGGGTACAGTGCACCACCCCCCTTACAGGGTTAAAAAGAAAGATTCCTACTTTCATTGCTACCTGCTTGCTGGCTAGCCAGCTAGCCAGCCCTGTGGGCCTTGCTGCTGCAGCCAAAAAACAAAAGGTGGTGCTGCTGCTGCTGCTTCTGCTGCTTCTGCTTGTGTCTGGCCGCTGTTGGAGCGTCCAGGCACAGGACTTCTGCTGCTGCTGACTAAATGGCCTCCTTAATTGGATCATTTGAGTAGCCAGCACACCTGTGCAGGTAGGGCATGACATGATAGGCAGCTGCCTTGATAGCGGGTGGGTGCTGAATGTTCCTAATTGACAAAATAAGATTAATGCTTATGAAGAAATATAAAATCTCATCCCTTCCCCAATATCGCGCCACACCCCTACCCCTTAATTCCCTGGTTGAACTTGATGGACATATGTCTTTTTTCGACCGTACTAACTATGTAACTATGTAACATAACATGGGGGGGGGGGGGGGGGGGTCTCCTGGCTGTTCACACAGGTGTGTCATTGCTGTACATTGACCATGCATTGCTTCTGTGGTATTGCAAAGGCAAAGACAAATGCTTCCAGCCATCCATTGCACTAATGGATTGGTCATCAGCTGGCTGTCTATGTCCCGCATCAATATAGACCAAAGTACAGAGGGTTAGGCTATGCTATTGTGCACCTACCTGATGCATCAGAAGGTGCGAGGCCCTTGCTAAATTCTGTGCACAGACTTTGAGATCTATACTTTAGACTGTATCTAAACCTGCTCCAACATGGACTGACATTCTGGCCTACTTTCAGCCGATGCGACTTGTCTGTCGCTGAACAGTCGCTTTTTATGTATTCAGCACCTATGTATAATGTTGTAAAAATGCTCTAGAAGCTAAAGTCGCAGAAATGTCACACATATTTGGCCTGCAACTTTCTGTGCGACAAATTCAGACAGGAAAAATCAGTATAAATCCTTAGAAAATTATCCCCCAGTGTCTCCATCTGCTGGCGGTATTGAATAAGCATTGCTGCACTGATGGGGTATGCATTAGACGAAAAAAAAGAAGAAAAAGAAGAATAATACGCCCAGAAAAGAGGCGAAAAGGAGAAAAACGTAAAAAAACGTGAAAAAAAAGTAAGAGGAAGAGAAGGGAAAAAAAGGTGGAAATGGGTTTAAAAGTGATTTCGGCGGAGAAATATATATATATATATATATATATATATATATATATATATATATATATATATATACGCGCACACACACACATATATATAAACGTATTCTCCGTTGAGATATTGCAGCCGCTGCTGTGTCCAGGCCCAGGAGCCTTAGCACTGTGCTGTGATGTCACTCAATACCACTGACATCACTAGGTGTAAACAACATCTCTCCTTTGCTGTGTATGTGACTATTGGTGATGTCGTCTATTATGGCCTTCATAGAAGCAACAGGAGATTGTTGCATCCATCTAGAACCCTCAGAACTACAGTGCTATGATGTCACTCACTTCCACAGGCCTTGCAGAGTGTAAACAACAACAACCCAGCTTTGTTGTGTATGTAACCATAGGGATTTGTGATGTCACCTAGAACCTTCACAGCAGCGACAGCTTTATGAGGAGCATCAGCACTGCTCTGCCTGAGCAGAACCATCACCGCCATAGGTTGTCAAATAACCCGGATTTAACCCACACAGGTAAGTCCAATGGGGTGCAGGCATGTCCTCTATGCTTACAGCTTCCCGTGGGTGTTGGTTTGATACCGTTTGGGGACAGCCAAGGAGGCATCTGCAGGCAACAAAGGTAGGTGTGTGCTTGTGTGTGTGTTTCCTATGCAGATCCTAAGCCCAGTGTCACATGCAAGTAGGAGGAGTAAGAAGGGTTCCTGGCAAATCCGGGTTATGGATTGCATTTAAAAAGGCCCCGTGGGAGTGCAATGGGCCCCTGTCTTGCTGCTTAGCAATAATGGTATGGGTTTAGGTTCTGCTGTGTGTACTGGTGGTTGACTGCCCCCCAGCCCAGAGTGTGCATGGAAAATTGTCTGGCAGCCTCCCTGACAGCAAGCAGTGATAGTGCCCATGAAGGGGACCTTGTTGGGCCCGCCCCTTTCACGGTTATCGCTTCTCGGCCTTTTGGCTAAGATCAAGTGTAGTATCTGTTCTTATCAGTTTAATATCTGATACGTCCCCTATCTGGGGACCATATATTAAATGGATTTTTGAGAACGGGGGCCGATTTCGAAGCTTGCTTCCGTCGCCCTATGCATTGACCCGATATGGCAGTATCTTCGGGTACAGTGCACCACCCCCTTACAGGGTTAAAAAGAAAGATTCCTACTTTCATTGCTACCTGCTTGCTGGCTAGCCAGCTAGCCAGCCCTGTGGGCCTTGCTGCTGCAGCCAAAAAACAAAAGGTGGTGCTGCTGCTGCTGCTTCTGCTGCTTCTGCTTGTGTCTGGCCGCTGTTGGAGCGTCCAGGCACAGGACTTCTGCTGCTGCTGACTAAATGGCCTCCTTAATTGGATCATTTGAGTAGCCAGCACACCTGTGCAGGTAGGGCATGACATGATAGGCAGCTGCCTTGATAGCGGGTGGGTGCTGAATGTTCCTAATTGACAAAATAAGATTAATGCTTATGAAGAAATATAAAATCTCATCCCTTCCCCAATATCGCGCCACACCCCTACCCCTTAATTCCCTGGTTGAACTTGATGGACATATGTCTTTTTTCGACCGTACTAACTATGTAACTATGTAACATAACATGGGGGGGGGGGGGGGGGTCTCCTGGCTGTTCACACAGGTGTGTCATTGCTGTACATTGACCATGCATTGCTTCTGTGGTATTGCAAAGGCAAAGACAAATGCTTCCAGCCATCCATTGCACTAATGGATTGGTCATCAGCTGGCTGTCTATGTCCCGCATCAATATAGACCAAAGTACAGAGGGTTAGGCTATGCTATTGTGCACCTACCTGATGCATCAGAAGGTGCGAGGCCCTTGCTAAATTCTGTGCACAGACTTTGAGATCTATACTTTAGACTGTATCTAAACCTGCTCCAACATGGACTGACATTCTGGCCTACTTTCAGCCGATGCGACTTGTCTGTCGCTGAACAGTCGCTTTTTATGTATTCAGCACCTATGTATAATGTTGTAAAAATGCTCTAGAAGCTAAAGTCGCAGAAATGTCACACATATTTGGCCTGCAACTTTCTGTGCGACAAATTCAGACAGGAAAAATCAGTATAAATCCTTAGAAAATTATCCCCCAGTGTCTCCATCTGCTGGCGGTATTGAATAAGCATTGCTGCACTGATGGGGTATGCATTAGACGAAAAAAAAGAAGAAAAAGAAGAATAATACGCCCAGAAAAGAGGCGAAAAGGAGAAAAACGTAAAAAAACGTGAAAAAAAAGTAAGAGGAAGAGAAGGGAAAAAAAGGTGGAAATGGGTTTAAAAGTGATTTCGGCGGAGAAATATATATATATATATATATATATATATATATATATATATATATACGCGCACACACACACATATATATAAACGTATTCTCCGTTGAGATATTGCAGCCGCTGCTGTGTCCAGGCCCAGGAGCCTTAGCACTGTGCTGTGATGTCACTCAATACCACTGACATCACTAGGTGTAAACAACATCTCTCCTTTGCTGTGTATGTGACTATGGAGCTGTTTGGTGATGTCGTCTATTATGGCCTTCATAGAAGCAACAGGAGATTGTTGCATCCATCTAGAACCCTCAGAACTACAGTGCTATGATGTCACTCACTTCCACAGGCCTTGCAGAGTGTAAACAACAACAACCCAGCTTTGTTGTGTATGTAACCATAGGGATTTGTGATGTCACCTAGAACCTTCACAGCAGCGACAGCTTTATGAGGAGCATCAGCACTGCTCTGCCTGAGCAGAACCATCACCGCCATAGGTTGTCAAATAACCCGGATTTAACCCACACAGGTAAGTCCAATGGGGTGCAGGCATGTCCTCTATGCTTACAGCTTCCCGTGGGTGTTGGTTTGATACCGTTTGGGGACAGCCAAGGAGGCATCTGCAGGCAACAAAGGTAGGTGTGTGCTTGTGTGTGTGTTTCCTATGCAGATCCTAAGCCCAGTGTCACATGCAAGTAGGAGGAGTAAGAAGGGTTCCTGGCAAATCCGGGTTATGGATTGCATTTAAAAAGGCCCCGTGGGAGTGCAATGGGCCCCTGTCTTGCTGCTTAGCAATAATGGTATGGGTTTAGGTTCTGCTGTGTGTACTGGTGGTTGACTGCCCCCCAGCCCAGAGTGTGCATGGAAAATTGTCTGGCAGCCTCCCTGACAGCAAGCAGTGATAGTGCCCATGAAGGGGACCTTGTTGGGCCCGCCCCTTTCACGGTTATCGCTTCTCGGCCTTTTGGCTAAGATCAAGTGTAGTATCTGTTCTTATCAGTTTAATATCTGATACGTCCCCTATCTGGGGACCATATATTAAATGGATTTTTGAGAACGGGGGCCGATTTCGAAGCTTGCTTCCGTCGCCCTATGCATTGACCCGATATGGCAGTATCTTCGGGTACAGTGCACCACCCCCTTACAGGGTTAAAAAGAAAGATTCCTACTTTCATTGCTACCTGCTTGCTGGCTAGCCAGCTAGCCAGCCCTGTGGGCCTTGCTGCTGCAGCCAAAAAACAAAAGGTGGTGCTGCTGCTGCTGCTTCTGCTGCTTCTGCTGCTTCTGCTTGTGTCTGGCCGCTGTTGGAGCGTCCAGGCACAGGACTTCTGCTGCTGCTGACTAAATGGCCTCCTTAATTGGATCATTTGAGTAGCCAGCACACCTGTGCAGGTAGGGCATGACATGATAGGCAGCTGCCTTGATAGCGGGTGGGTGCTGAATGTTCCTAATTGACAAAATAAGATTAATGCTTATGAAGAAATATAAAATCTCATCCCTTCCCCAATATCGCGCCACACCCCTACCCCTTAATTCCCTGGTTGAACTTGATGGACATATGTCTTTTTTCGACCGTACTAACTATGTAACTATGTAACATAACATGGGGGGGGGGGGGGGGTCTCCTGGCTGTTCACACAGGTGTGTCATTGCTGTACATTGACCATGCATTGCTTCTGTGGTATTGCAAAGGCAAAGACAAATGCTTCCAGCCATCCATTGCACTAATGGATTGGTCATCAGCTGGCTGTCTATGTCCCGCATCAATATAGACCAAAGTACAGAGGGTTAGGCTATGCTATTGTGCACCTACCTGATGCATCAGAAGGTGCGAGGCCCTTGCTAAATTCTGTGCACAGACTTTGAGATCTATACTTTAGACTGTATCTAAACCTGCTCCAACATGGACTGACATTCTGGCCTACTTTCAGCCGATGCGACTTGTCTGTCGCTGAACAGTCGCTTTTTATGTATTCAGCACCTATGTATAATGTTGTAAAAATGCTCTAGAAGCTAAAGTCGCAGAAATGTCACACATATTTGGCCTGCAACTTTCTGTGCGACAAATTCAGACAGGAAAAATCAGTATAAATCCTTAGAAAATTATCCCCCAGTGTCTCCATCTGCTGGCGGTATTGAATAAGCATTGCTGCACTGATGGGGTATGCATTAGACGAAAAAAAAGAAGAAAAAGAAGAATAATACGCCCAGAAAAGAGGCGAAAAGGAGAAAAACGTAAAAAAACGTGAAAAAAAAGTAAGAGGAAGAGAAGGGAAAAAAAGGTGGAAATGGGTTTAAAAGTGATTTCGGCGGAGAAATATATATATATATATATATATATATATATATATATATATATATACGCGCACACACACACATATATATAAACGTATTCTCCGTTGAGATATTGCAGCCGCTGCTGTGTCCAGGCCCAGGAGCCTTAGCACTGTGCTGTGATGTCACTCAATACCACTGACATCACTAGGTGTAAACAACATCTCTCCTTTGCTGTGTATGTGACTATGGAGCTGTTTGGTGATGTCGTCTATTATGGCCTTCATAGAAGCAACAGGAGATTGTTGCATCCATCTAGAACCCTCAGAACTACAGTGCTATGATGTCACTCACTTCCACAGGCCTTGCAGAGTGTAAACAACAACAACCCAGCTTTGTTGTGTATGTAACCATAGGGATTTGTGATGTCACCTAGAACCTTCACAGCAGCGACAGCTTTATGAGGAGCATCAGCACTGCTCTGCCTGAGCAGAACCATCACCGCCATAGGTTGTCAAATAACCCGGATTTAACCCACACAGGTAAGTCCAATGGGGTGCAGGCATGTCCTCTATGCTTACAGCTTCCCGTGGGTGTTGGTTTGATACCGTTTGGGGACAGCCAAGGAGGCATCTGCAGGCAACAAAGGTAGGTGTGTGCTTGTGTGTGTGTTTCCTATGCAGATCCTAAGCCCAGTGTCACATGCAAGTAGGAGGAGTAAGAAGGGTTCCTGGCAAATCCGGGTTATGGATTGCATTTAAAAAGGCCCCGTGGGAGTGCAATGGGCCCCTGTCTTGCTGCTTAGCAATAATGGTATGGGTTTAGGTTCTGCTGTGTGTACTGGTGGTTGACTGCCCCCCAGCCCAGAGTGTGCATGGAAAATTGTCTGGCAGCCTCCCTGACAGCAAGCAGTGATAGTGCCCATGAAGGGGACCTTGTTGGGCCCGCCCCTTTCACGGTTATCGCTTCTCGGCCTTTTGGCTAAGATCAAGTGTAGTATCTGTTCTTATCAGTTTAATATCTGATACGTCCCCTATCTGGGGACCATATATTAAATGGATTTTTGAGAACGGGGGCCGATTTCGAAGCTTGCTTCCGTCGCCCTATGCATTGACCCGATATGGCAGTATCTTCGGGTACAGTGCACCACCCCCTTACAGGGTTAAAAAGAAAGATTCCTACTTTCATTGCTACCTGCTTGCTGGCTAGCCAGCTAGCCAGCCCTGTGGGCCTTGCTGCTGCAGCCAAAAAACAAAAGGTGGTGCTGCTGCTGCTGCTTCTGCTGCTTCTGCTTGTGTCTGGCCGCTGTTGGAGCGTCCAGGCACAGGACTTCTGCTGCTGCTGACTAAATGGCCTCCTTAATTGGATCATTTGAGTAGCCAGCACACCTGTGCAGGTAGGGCATGACATGATAGGCAGCTGCCTTGATAGCGGGTGGGTGCTGAATGTTCCTAATTGACAAAATAAGATTAATGCTTATGAAGAAATATAAAATCTCATCCCTTCCCCAATATCGCGCCACACCCCTACCCCTTAATTCCCTGGTTGAACTTGATGGACATATGTCTTTTTTCGACCGTACTAACTATGTAACTATGTAACATAACATGGGGGGGGGGGGGGGGTCTCCTGGCTGTTCACACAGGTGTGTCATTGCTGTACATTGACCATGCATTGCTTCTGTGGTATTGCAAAGGCAAAGACAAATGCTTCCAGCCATCCATTGCACTAATGGATTGGTCATCAGCTGGCTGTCTATGTCCCGCATCAATATAGACCAAAGTACAGAGGGTTAGGCTATGCTATTGTGCACCTACCTGATGCATCAGAAGGTGCGAGGCCCTTGCTAAATTCTGTGCACAGACTTTGAGATCTATACTTTAGACTGTATCTAAACCTGCTCCAACATGGACTGACATTCTGGCCTACTTTCAGCCGATGCGACTTGTCTGTCGCTGAACAGTCGCTTTTTATGTATTCAGCACCTATGTATAATGTTGTAAAAATGCTCT
>NW_026608262.1:0-79658 GCF_029499605.1 Hyla sarda
AATCAGTATAAATCCTTAGAAAATTATCCCCCAGTGTCTCCATCTGCTGGCGGTATTGAATAAGCATTGCTGCACTGATGGGGTATGCATTAGACGAAAAAAAAGAAGAAAAAGAAGAATAATACGCCCAGAAAAGAGGCGAAAAGGAGAAAAACGTAAAAAAACGTGAAAAAAAAGTAAGAGGAAGAGAAGGGAAAAAAAGGTGGAAATGGGTTTAAAAGTGATTTCGGCGGAGAAATATATATATATATATATATATATATATATATATATATATATATACGCGCACACACACACATATATATAAACGTATTCTCCGTTGAGATATTGCAGCCGCTGCTGTGTCCAGGCCCAGGAGCCTTAGCACTGTGCTGTGATGTCACTCAATACCACTGACATCACTAGGTGTAAACAACATCTCTCCTTTGCTGTGTATGTGACTATGGAGCTGTTTGGTGATGTCGTCTATTATGGCCTTCATAGAAGCAACAGGAGATTGTTGCATCCATCTAGAACCCTCAGAACTACAGTGCTATGATGTCACTCACTTCCACAGGCCTTGCAGAGTGTAAACAACAACAACCCAGCTTTGTTGTGTATGTAACCATAGGGATTTGTGATGTCACCTAGAACCTTCACAGCAGCGACAGCTTTATGAGGAGCATCAGCACTGCTCTGCCTGAGCAGAACCATCACCGCCATAGGTTGTCAAATAACCCGGGTTTAACCCACACAGGTAAGTCCAATGGGGTGCAGGCATGTCCTCTATGCTTACAGCTTCCCGTGGGTGTTGGTTTGATACCGTTTGGGGACAGCCAAGGAGGCATCTGCAGGCAACAAAGGTAGGTGTGTGCTTGTGTGTGTGTTTCCTATGCAGATCCTAAGCCCAGTGTCACATGCAAGTAGGAGGAGTAAGAAGGGTTCCTGGCAAATCCGGGTTATGGATTGCATTTAAAAAGGCCCCGTGGGAGTGCAATGGGCCCCTGTCTTGCTGCTTAGCAATAATGGTATGGGTTTAGGTTCTGCTGTGTGTACTGGTGGTTGACTGCCCCCCAGCCCAGAGTGTGCATGGAAAATTGTCTGGCAGCCTCCCTGACAGCAAGCAGTGATAGTGCCCATGAAGGGGACCTTGTTGGGCCCGCCCCTTTCACGGTTATCGCTTCTCGGCCTTTTGGCTAAGATCAAGTGTAGTATCTGTTCTTATCAGTTTAATATCTGATACGTCCCCTATCTGGGGACCATATATTAAATGGATTTTTGAGAACGGGGGCCGATTTCGAAGCTTGCTTCCGTCGCCCTATGCATTGACCCGATATGGCAGTATCTTCGGGTACAGTGCACCACCCCCTTACAGGGTTAAAAAGAAAGATTCCTACTTTCATTGCTACCTGCTTGCTGGCTAGCCAGCTAGCCAGCCCTGTGGGCCTTGCTGCTGCTGCAGCCAAAAAACAAAAGGTGGTGCTGCTGCTGCTGCTTCTGCTGCTTCTGCTTGTGTCTGGCCGCTGTTGGAGCGTCCAGGCACAGGACTTCTGCTGCTGCTGACTAAATGGCCTCCTTAATTGGATCATTTGAGTAGCCAGCACACCTGTGCAGGTAGGGCATGACATGATAGGCAGCTGCCTTGATAGCGGGTGGGTGCTGAATGTTCCTAATTGACAAAATAAGATTAATGCTTATGAAGAAATATAAAATCTCATCCCTTCCCCAATATCGCGCCACACCCCTACCCCTTAATTCCCTGGTTGAACTTGATGGACATATGTCTTTTTTCGACCGTACTAACTATGTAACTATGTAACATAACATGGGGGGGGGGTCTCCTGGCTGTTCACACAGGTGTGTCATTGCTGTACATTGACCATGCATTGCTTCTGTGGTATTGCAAAGGCAAAGACAAATGCTTCCAGCCATCCATTGCACTAATGGATTGGTCATCAGCTGGCTGTCTATGTCCCGCATCAATATAGACCAAAGTACAGAGGGTTAGGCTATGCTATTGTGCACCTACCTGATGCATCAGAAGGTGCGAGGCCCTTGCTAAATTCTGTGCACAGACTTTGAGATCTATACTTTAGACTGTATCTAAACCTGCTCCAACATGGACTGACATTCTGGCCTACTTTCAGCCGATGCGACTTGTCTGTCGCTGAACAGTCGCTTTTTATGTATTCAGCACCTATGTATAATGTTGTAAAAATGCTCTAGAAGCTAAAGTCGCAGAAATGTCACACATATTTGGCCTGCAACTTTCTGTGCGACAAATTCAGACAGGAAAAATCAGTATAAATCCTTAGAAAATTATCCCCCAGTGTCTCCATCTGCTGGCGGTATTGAATAAGCATTGCTGCACTGATGGGGTATGCATTAGACGAAAAAAAAGAAGAAAAAGAAGAATAATACGCCCAGAAAAGAGGCGAAAAGGAGAAAAACGTAAAAAAACGTGAAAAAAAAGTAAGAGGAAGAGAAGGGAAAAAAAGGTGGAAATGGGTTTAAAAGTGATTTCGGCGGAGAAATATATATATATATATATATATATATATATATATATATACGCGCACACACACACATATATATAAACGTATTCTCCGTTGAGATATTGCAGCCGCTGCTGTGTCCAGGCCCAGGAGCCTTAGCACTGTGCTGTGATGTCACTCAATACCACTGACATCACTAGGTGTAAACAACATCTCTCCTTTGCTGTGTATGTGACTATGGAGCTGTTTGGTGATGTCGTCTATTATGGCCTTCATAGAAGCAACAGGAGATTGTTGCATCCATCTAGAACCCTCAGAACTACAGTGCTATGATGTCACTCACTTCCACAGGCCTTGCAGAGTGTAAACAACAACAACCCAGCTTTGTTGTGTATGTAACCATAGGGATTTGTGATGTCACCTAGAACCTTCACAGCAGCGACAGCTTTATGAGGAGCATCAGCACTGCTCTGCCTGAGCAGAACCATCACCGCCATAGGTTGTCAAATAACCCGGGTTTAACCCACACAGGTAAGTCCAATGGGGTGCAGGCATGTCCTCTATGCTTACAGCTTCCCGTGGGTGTTGGTTTGATACCGTTTGGGGACAGCCAAGGAGGCATCTGCAGGCAACAAAGGTAGGTGTGTGCTTGTGTGTGTGTTTCCTATGCAGATCCTAAGCCCAGTGTCACATGCAAGTAGGAGGAGTAAGAAGGGTTCCTGGCAAATCCGGGTTATGGATTGCATTTAAAAAGGCCCCGTGGGAGTGCAATGGGCCCCTGTCTTGCTGCTTAGCAATAATGGTATGGGTTTAGGTTCTGCTGTGTGTACTGGTGGTTGACTGCCCCCCAGCCCAGAGTGTGCATGGAAAATTGTCTGGCAGCCTCCCTGACAGCAAGCAGTGATAGTGCCCATGAAGGGGACCTTGTTGGGCCCGCCCCTTTCACGGTTATCGCTTCTCGGCCTTTTGGCTAAGATCAAGTGTAGTATCTGTTCTTATCAGTTTAATATCTGATACGTCCCCTATCTGGGGACCATATATTAAATGGATTTTTGAGAACGGGGGCCGATTTCGAAGCTTGCTTCCGTCGCCCTATGCATTGACCCGATATGGCAGTATCTTCGGGTACAGTGCACCACCCCCTTACAGGGTTAAAAAGAAAGATTCCTACTTTCATTGCTACCTGCTTGCTGGCTAGCCAGCTAGCCAGCCCTGTGGGCCTTGCTGCTGCTGCAGCCAAAAAACAAAAGGTGGTGCTGCTGCTGCTGCTTCTGCTGCTTCTGCTTGTGTCTGGCCGCTGTTGGAGCGTCCAGGCACAGGACTTCTGCTGCTGCTGACTAAATGGCCTCCTTAATTGGATCATTTGAGTAGCCAGCACACCTGTGCAGGTAGGGCATGACATGATAGGCAGCTGCCTTGATAGCGGGTGGGTGCTGAATGTTCCTAATTGACAAAATAAGATTAATGCTTATGAAGAAATATAAAATCTCATCCCTTCCCCAATATCGCGCCACACCCCTACCCCTTAATTCCCTGGTTGAACTTGATGGACATATGTCTTTTTTCGACCGTACTAACTATGTAACTATGTAACATAACATGGGGGGGGGGTCTCCTGGCTGTTCACACAGGTGTGTCATTGCTGTACATTGACCATGCATTGCTTCTGTGGTATTGCAAAGGCAAAGACAAATGCTTCCAGCCATCCATTGCACTAATGGATTGGTCATCAGCTGGCTGTCTATGTCCCGCATCAATATAGACCAAAGTACAGAGGGTTAGGCTATGCTATTGTGCACCTACCTGATGCATCAGAAGGTGCGAGGCCCTTGCTAAATTCTGTGCACAGACTTTGAGATCTATACTTTAGACTGTATCTAAACCTGCTCCAACATGGACTGACATTCTGGCCTACTTTCAGCCGATGCGACTTGTCTGTCGCTGAACAGTCGCTTTTTATGTATTCAGCACCTATGTATAATGTTGTAAAAATGCTCTAGAAGCTAAAGTCGCAGAAATGTCACACATATTTGGCCTGCAACTTTCTGTGCGACAAATTCAGACAGGAAAAATCAGTATAAATCCTTAGAAAATTATCCCCCAGTGTCTCCATCTGCTGGCGGTATTGAATAAGCATTGCTGCACTGATGGGGTATGCATTAGACGAAAAAAAAGAAGAAAAAGAAGAATAATACGCCCAGAAAAGAGGCGAAAAGGAGAAAAACGTAAAAAAACGTGAAAAAAAAGTAAGAGGAAGAGAAGGGAAAAAAAGGTGGAAATGGGTTTAAAAGTGATTTCGGCGGAGAAATATATATATATATATATATATATATATATATATATATATATATATACGCGCACACACACACATATATATAAACGTATTCTCCGTTGAGATATTGCAGCCGCTGCTGTGTCCAGGCCCAGGAGCCTTAGCACTGTGCTGTGATGTCACTCAATACCACTGACATCACTAGGTGTAAACAACATCTCTCCTTTGCTGTGTATGTGACTATGGAGCTGTTTGGTGATGTCGTCTATTATGGCCTTCATAGAAGCAACAGGAGATTGTTGCATCCATCTAGAACCCTCAGAACTACAGTGCTATGATGTCACTCACTTCCACAGGCCTTGCAGAGTGTAAACAACAACAACCCAGCTTTGTTGTGTATGTAACCATAGGGATTTGTGATGTCACCTAGAACCTTCACAGCAGCGACAGCTTTATGAGGAGCATCAGCACTGCTCTGCCTGAGCAGAACCATCACCGCCATAGGTTGTCAAATAACCCGGGTTTAACCCACACAGGTAAGTCCAATGGGGTGCAGGCATGTCCTCTATGCTTACAGCTTCCCGTGGGTGTTGGTTTGATACCGTTTGGGGACAGCCAAGGAGGCATCTGCAGGCAACAAAGGTAGGTGTGTGCTTGTGTGTGTGTTTCCTATGCAGATCCTAAGCCCAGTGTCACATGCAAGTAGGAGGAGTAAGAAGGGTTCCTGGCAAATCCGGGTTATGGATTGCATTTAAAAAGGCCCCGTGGGAGTGCAATGGGCCCCTGTCTTGCTGCTTAGCAATAATGGTATGGGTTTAGGTTCTGCTGTGTGTACTGGTGGTTGACTGCCCCCCAGCCCAGAGTGTGCATGGAAAATTGTCTGGCAGCCTCCCTGACAGCAAGCAGTGATAGTGCCCATGAAGGGGACCTTGTTGGGCCCGCCCCTTTCACGGTTATCGCTTCTCGGCCTTTTGGCTAAGATCAAGTGTAGTATCTGTTCTTATCAGTTTAATATCTGATACGTCCCCTATCTGGGGACCATATATTAAATGGATTTTTGAGAACGGGGGCCGATTTCGAAGCTTGCTTCCGTCGCCCTATGCATTGACCCGATATGGCAGTATCTTCGGGTACAGTGCACCACCCCCTTACAGGGTTAAAAAGAAAGATTCCTACTTTCATTGCTACCTGCTTGCTGGCTAGCCAGCTAGCCAGCCCTGTGGGCCTTGCTGCTGCTGCAGCCAAAAAACAAAAGGTGGTGCTGCTGCTGCTGCTTCTGCTGCTTCTGCTGCTTCTGCTTGTGTCTGGCCGCTGTTGGAGCGTCCAGGCACAGGACTTCTGCTGCTGCTGACTAAATGGCCTCCTTAATTGGATCATTTGAGTAGCCAGCACACCTGTGCAGGTAGGGCATGACATGATAGGCAGCTGCCTTGATAGCGGGTGGGTGCTGAATGTTCCTAATTGACAAAATAAGATTAATGCTTATGAAGAAATATAAAATCTCATCCCTTCCCCAATATCGCGCCACACCCCTACCCCTTAATTCCCTGGTTGAACTTGATGGACATATGTCTTTTTTCGACCGTACTAACTATGTAACTATGTAACATAACATGGGGGGGGGGTCTCCTGGCTGTTCACACAGGTGTGTCATTGCTGTACATTGACCATGCATTGCTTCTGTGGTATTGCAAAGGCAAAGACAAATGCTTCCAGCCATCCATTGCACTAATGGATTGGTCATCAGCTGGCTGTCTATGTCCCGCATCAATATAGACCAAAGTACAGAGGGTTAGGCTATGCTATTGTGCACCTACCTGATGCATCAGAAGGTGCGAGGCCCTTGCTAAATTCTGTGCACAGACTTTGAGATCTATACTTTAGACTGTATCTAAACCTGCTCCAACATGGACTGACATTCTGGCCTACTTTCAGCCGATGCGACTTGTCTGTCGCTGAACAGTCGCTTTTTATGTATTCAGCACCTATGTATAATGTTGTAAAAATGCTCTAGAAGCTAAAGTCGCAGAAATGTCACACATATTTGGCCTGCAACTTTCTGTGCGACAAATTCAGACAGGAAAAATCAGTATAAATCCTTAGAAAATTATCCCCCAGTGTCTCCATCTGCTGGCGGTATTGAATAAGCATTGCTGCACTGATGGGGTATGCATTAGACGAAAAAAAAGAAGAAAAAGAAGAATAATACGCCCAGAAAAGAGGCGAAAAGGAGAAAAACGTAAAAAAACGTGAAAAAAAAGTAAGAGGAAGAGAAGGGAAAAAAAGGTGGAAATGGGTTTAAAAGTGATTTCGGTGGAGAAATATATATATATATATATATATATATATATATATATATATATATATATATACGCGCACACACACACATATATATAAACGTATTCTCCGTTGAGATATTGCAGCCGCTGCTGTGTCCAGGCCCAGGAGCCTTAGCACTGTGCTGTGATGTCACTCAATACCACTGACATCACTAGGTGTAAACAACATCTCTCCTTTGCTGTGTATGTGACTATGGAGCTGTTTGGTGATGTCGTCTATTATGGCCTTCATAGAAGCAACAGGAGATTGTTGCATCCATCTAGAACCCTCAGAACTACAGTGCTATGATGTCACTCACTTCCACAGGCCTTGCAGAGTGTAAACAACAACAACCCAGCTTTGTTGTGTATGTAACCATAGGGATTTGTGATGTCACCTAGAACCTTCACAGCAGCGACAGCTTTATGAGGAGCATCAGCACTGCTCTGCCTGAGCAGAACCATCACCGCCATAGGTTGTCAAATAACCCGGGTTTAACCCACACAGGTAAGTCCAATGGGGTGCAGGCATGTCCTCTATGCTTACAGCTTCCCGTGGGTGTTGGTTTGATACCGTTTGGGGACAGCCAAGGAGGCATCTGCAGGCAACAAAGGTAGGTGTGTGCTTGTGTGTGTGTTTCCTATGCAGATCCTAAGCCCAGTGTCACATGCAAGTAGGAGGAGTAAGAAGGGTTCCTGGCAAATCCGGGTTATGGATTGCATTTAAAAAGGCCCCGTGGGAGTGCAATGGGCCCCTGTCTTGCTGCTTAGCAATAATGGTATGGGTTTAGGTTCTGCTGTGTGTACTGGTGGTTGACTGCCCCCCAGCCCAGAGTGTGCATGGAAAATTGTCTGGCAGCCTCCCTGACAGCAAGCAGTGATAGTGCCCATGAAGGGGACCTTGTTGGGCCCGCCCCTTTCACGGTTATCGCTTCTCGGCCTTTTGGCTAAGATCAAGTGTAGTATCTGTTCTTATCAGTTTAATATCTGATACGTCCCCTATCTGGGGACCATATATTAAATGGATTTTTGAGAACGGGGGCCGATTTCGAAGCTTGCTTCCGTCGCCCTATGCATTGACCCGATATGGCAGTATCTTCGGGTACAGTGCACCACCCCCTTACAGGGTTAAAAAGAAAGATTCCTACTTTCATTGCTACCTGCTTGCTGGCTAGCCAGCTAGCCAGCCCTGTGGGCCTTGCTGCTGCTGCAGCCAAAAAACAAAAGGTGGTGCTGCTGCTGCTGCTTCTGCTGCTTCTGCTTGTGTCTGGCCGCTGTTGGAGCGTCCAGGCACAGGACTTCTGCTGCTGCTGACTAAATGGCCTCCTTAATTGGATCATTTGAGTAGCCAGCACACCTGTGCAGGTAGGGCATGACATGATAGGCAGCTGCCTTGATAGCGGGTGGGTGCTGAATGTTCCTAATTGACAAAATAAGATTAATGCTTATGAAGAAATATAAAATCTCATCCCTTCCCCAATATCGCGCCACACCCCTACCCCTTAATTCCCTGGTTGAACTTGATGGACATATGTCTTTTTTCGACCGTACTAACTATGTAACTATGTAACATAACATGGGGGGGGGGTCTCCTGGCTGTTCACACAGGTGTGTCATTGCTGTACATTGACCATGCATTGCTTCTGTGGTATTGCAAAGGCAAAGACAAATGCTTCCAGCCATCCATTGCACTAATGGATTGGTCATCAGCTGGCTGTCTATGTCCCGCATCAATATAGACCAAAGTACAGAGGGTTAGGCTATGCTATTGTGCACCTACCTGATGCATCAGAAGGTGCGAGGCCCTTGCTAAATTCTGTGCACAGACTTTGAGATCTATACTTTAGACTGTATCTAAACCTGCTCCAACATGGACTGACATTCTGGCCTACTTTCAGCCGATGCGACTTGTCTGTCGCTGAACAGTCGCTTTTTATGTATTCAGCACCTATGTATAATGTTGTAAAAATGCTCTAGAAGCTAAAGTCGCAGAAATGTCACACATATTTGGCCTGCAACTTTCTGTGCGACAAATTCAGACAGGAAAAATCAGTATAAATCCTTAGAAAATTATCCCCCAGTGTCTCCATCTGCTGGCGGTATTGAATAAGCATTGCTGCACTGATGGGGTATGCATTAGACGAAAAAAAAGAAGAAAAAGAAGAATAATACGCCCAGAAAAGAGGCGAAAAGGAGAAAAACGTAAAAAAACGTGAAAAAAAAGTAAGAGGAAGAGAAGGGAAAAAAAGGTGGAAATGGGTTTAAAAGTGATTTCGGCGGAGAAATATATATATATATATATATATATATATATATATATATATATATATACGCGCACACACACACATATATATAAACGTATTCTCCGTTGAGATATTGCAGCCGCTGCTGTGTCCAGGCCCAGGAGCCTTAGCACTGTGCTGTGATGTCACTCAATACCACTGACATCACTAGGTGTAAACAACATCTCTCCTTTGCTGTGTATGTGACTATGGAGCTGTTTGGTGATGTCGTCTATTATGGCCTTCATAGAAGCAACAGGAGATTGTTGCATCCATCTAGAACCCTCAGAACTACAGTGCTATGATGTCACTCACTTCCACAGGCCTTGCAGAGTGTAAACAACAACAACCCAGCTTTGTTGTGTATGTAACCATAGGGATTTGTGATGTCACCTAGAACCTTCACAGCAGCGACAGCTTTATGAGGAGCATCAGCACTGCTCTGCCTGAGCAGAACCATCACCGCCATAGGTTGTCAAATAACCCGGGTTTAACCCACACAGGTAAGTCCAATGGGGTGCAGGCATGTCCTCTATGCTTACAGCTTCCCGTGGGTGTTGGTTTGATACCGTTTGGGGACAGCCAAGGAGGCATCTGCAGGCAACAAAGGTAGGTGTGTGCTTGTGTGTGTGTTTCCTATGCAGATCCTAAGCCCAGTGTCACATGCAAGTAGGAGGAGTAAGAAGGGTTCCTGGCAAATCCGGGTTATGGATTGCATTTAAAAAGGCCCCGTGGGAGTGCAATGGGCCCCTGTCTTGCTGCTTAGCAATAATGGTATGGGTTTAGGTTCTGCTGTGTGTACTGGTGGTTGACTGCCCCCCAGCCCAGAGTGTGCATGGAAAATTGTCTGGCAGCCTCCCTGACAGCAAGCAGTGATAGTGCCCATGAAGGGGACCTTGTTGGGCCCGCCCCTTTCACGGTTATCGCTTCTCGGCCTTTTGGCTAAGATCAAGTGTAGTATCTGTTCTTATCAGTTTAATATCTGATACGTCCCCTATCTGGGGACCATATATTAAATGGATTTTTGAGAACGGGGGCCGATTTCGAAGCTTGCTTCCGTCGCCCTATGCATTGACCCGATATGGCAGTATCTTCGGGTACAGTGCACCACCCCCTTACAGGGTTAAAAAGAAAGATTCCTACTTTCATTGCTACCTGCTTGCTGGCTAGCCAGCTAGCCAGCCCTGTGGGCCTTGCTGCTGCTGCAGCCAAAAAACAAAAGGTGGTGCTGCTGCTGCTGCTGCTGCTTCTGCTGCTTCTGCTTGTGTCTGGCCGCTGTTGGAGCGTTCAGGCACAGGACTTCTGCTGCTGCTGACTAAATGGCCTCCTTAATTGGATCATTTGAGTAGCCAGCACACCTGTGCAGGTAGGGCATGACATGATAGGCAGCTGCCTTGATAGCGGGTGGGTGCTGAATGTTCCTAATTGACAAAATAAGATTAATGCTTATGAAGAAATATAAAATCTCATCCCTTCCCCAATATCGCGCCACACCCCTACCCCTTAATTCCCTGGTTGAACTTGATGGACATATGTCTTTTTTCGACCGTACTAACTATGTAACTATGTAACATAACATGGGGGGGGGGTCTCCTGGCTGTTCACACAGGTGTGTCATTGCTGTACATTGACCATGCATTGCTTCTGTGGTATTGCAAAGGCAAAGACAAATGCTTCCAGCCATCCATTGCACTAATGGATTGGTCATCAGCTGGCTGTCTATGTCCCGCATCAATATAGACCAAAGTACAGAGGGTTAGGCTATGCTATTGTGCACCTACCTGATGCATCAGAAGGTGCGAGGCCCTTGCTAAATTCTGTGCACAGACTTTGAGATCTATGCTTTAGACTGTATCTAAACCTGCTCCAACATGGACTGACATTCTGGCCTACTTTCAGCCGATGCGACTTGTCTGTCGCTGAACAGTCGCTTTTTATGTATTCAGCACCTATGTATAATGTTGTAAAAATGCTCTAGAAGCTAAAGTCGCAGAAATGTCACACATATTTGGCCTGCAACTTTCTGTGCGACAAATTCAGACAGGAAAAATCAGTATAAATCCTTAGAAAATTATCCCCCAGTGTCTCCATCTGCTGGCGGTATTGAATAAGCATTGCTGCACTGATGGGGTATGCATTAGACGAAAAAAAAGAAGAAAAAGAAGAATAATACGCCCAGAAAAGAGGCGAAAAGGAGAAAAACGTAAAAAAACGTGAAAAAAAAGTAAAAGGAAGAGAAGGGAAAAAAAGGTGGAAATGGGTTTAAAAGTGATTTCGGCGGAGAAATATATATATATATATATATATATATATATATATATATATATACGCGCACACACACACATATATATAAACGTATTCTCCGTTGAGATATTGCAGCCGCTGCTGTGTCCAGGCCCAGGAGCCTTAGCACTGTGCTGTGATGTCACTCAATACCACTGACATCACTAGGTGTAAACAACATCTCTCCTTTGCTGTGTATGTGACTATGGAGCTGTTTGGTGATGTCGTCTATTATGGCCTTCATAGAAGCAACAGGAGATTGTTGCATCCATCTAGAACCCTCAGAACTACAGTGCTATGATGTCACTCACTTCCACAGGCCTTGCAGAGTGTAAACAACAACAACCCAGCTTTGTTGTGTATGTAACCATAGGGATTTGTGATGTCACCTAGAACCTTCACAGCAGCGACAGCTTTATGAGGAGCATCAGCACTGCTCTGCCTGAGCAGAACCATCACCGCCATAGGTTGTCAAATAACCCGGGTTTAACCCACACAGGTAAGTCCAATGGGGTGCAGGCATGTCCTCTATGCTTACAGCTTCCCGTGGGTGTTGGTTTGATACCGTTTGGGGACAGCCAAGGAGGCATCTGCAGGCAACAAAGGTAGGTGTGTGCTTGTGTGTGTGTTTCCTATGCAGATCCTAAGCCCAGTGTCACATGCAAGTAGGAGGAGTAAGAAGGGTTCCTGGCAAATCCGGGTTATGGATTGCATTTAAAAAGGCCCCGTGGGAGTGCAATGGGCCCCTGTCTTGCTGCTTAGCAATAATGGTATGGGTTTAGGTTCTGCTGTGTGTACTGGTGGTTGACTGCCCCCCAGCCCAGAGTGTGCATGGAAAATTGTCTGGCAGCCTCCCTGACAGCAAGCAGTGATAGTGCCCATGAAGGGGACCTTGTTGGGCCCGCCCCTTTCACGGTTATCGCTTCTCGGCCTTTTGGCTAAGATCAAGTGTAGTATCTGTTCTTATCAGTTTAATATCTGATACGTCCCCTATCTGGGGACCATATATTAAATGGATTTTTGAGAACGGGGGCCGATTTCGAAGCTTGCTTCCGTCGCCCTATGCATTGACCCGATATGGCAGTATCTTCGGGTACAGTGCACCACCCCCTTACAGGGTTAAAAAGAAAGATTCCTACTTTCATTGCTACCTGCTTGCTGGCTAGCCAGCTAGCCAGCCCTGTGGGCCTTGCTGCTGCTGCAGCCAAAAAACAAAAGGTGGTGCTGCTTCTGCTGCTTCTGCTTGTGTCTGGCCGCTGTTGGAGCGTCCAGGCACAGGACTTCTGCTGCTGCTGACTAAATGGCCTCCTTAATTGGATCATTTGAGTAGCCAGCACACCTGTGCAGGTAGGGCATGACATGATAGGCAGCTGCCTTGATAGCGGGTGGGTGCTGAATGTTCCTAATTGACAAAATAAGATTAATGCTTATGAAGAAATATAAAATCTCATCCCTTCCCCAATATCGCGCCACACCCCTACCCCTTAATTCCCTGGTTGAACTTGATGGACATATGTCTTTTTTCGACCGTACTAACTATGTAACTATGTAACATAACATGGGGGGGGGGTCTCCTGGCTGTTCACACAGGTGTGTCATTGCTGTACATTGACCATGCATTGCTTCTGTGGTATTGCAAAGGCAAAGACAAATGCTTCCAGCCATCCATTGCACTAATGGATTGGTCATCAGCTGGCTGTCTATGTCCCGCATCAATATAGACCAAAGTACAGAGGGTTAGGCTATGCTATTGTGCACCTACCTGATGCATCAGAAGGTGCGAGGCCCTTGCTAAATTCTGTGCACAGACTTTGAGATCTATACTTTAGACTGTATCTAAACCTGCTCCAACATGGACTGACATTCTGGCCTACTTTCAGCCGATGCGACTTGTCTGTCGCTGAACAGTCGCTTTTTATGTATTCAGCACCTATGTATAATGTTGTAAAAATGCTCTAGAAGCTAAAGTCGCAGAAATGTCACACATATTTGGCCTGCAACTTTCTGTGCGACAAATTCAGACAGGAAAAATCAGTATAAATCCTTAGAAAATTATCCCCCAGTGTCTCCATCTGCTGGCGGTATTGAATAAGCATTGCTGCACTGATGGGGTATGCATTAGACGAAAAAAAAGAAGAAAAAGAAGAATAATACGCCCAGAAAAGAGGCGAAAAGGAGAAAAACGTAAAAAAACGTGAAAAAAAAGTAAGAGGAAGAGAAGGGAAAAAAAGGTGGAAATGGGTTTAAAAGTGATTTCGGCGGAGAAATATATATATATATATATATATATATATATATATATATATATATACGCGCACACACACACATATATATAAACGTATTCTCCGTTGAGATATTGCAGCCGCTGCTGTGTCCAGGCCCAGGAGCCTTAGCACTGTGCTGTGATGTCACTCAATACCACTGACATCACTAGGTGTAAACAACATCTCTCCTTTGCTGTGTATGTGACTATGGAGCTGTTTGGTGATGTCGTCTATTATGGCCTTCATAGAAGCAACAGGAGATTGTTGCATCCATCTAGAACCCTCAGAACTACAGTGCTATGATGTCACTCACTTCCACAGGCCTTGCAGAGTGTAAACAACAACAACCCAGCTTTGTTGTGTATGTAACCATAGGGATTTGTGATGTCACCTAGAACCTTCACAGCAGCGACAGCTTTATGAGGAGCATCAGCACTGCTCTGCCTGAGCAGAACCATCACCGCCATAGGTTGTCAAATAACCCGGGTTTAACCCACACAGGTAAGTCCAATGGGGTGCAGGCATGTCCTCTATGCTTACAGCTTCCCGTGGGTGTTGGTTTGATACCGTT
Organism: Hyla sarda; assembly: GCF_029499605.1. Lineage (NCBI taxonomy): Eukaryota > Metazoa > Chordata > Amphibia > Anura > Hylidae > Hyla > Hyla sarda. The sequence goes on from NW_026608262.1 coordinate 14,465, forward strand.
TGGGGACAGCCAAGGAGGCATCTGCAGGCAACAAAGGTAGGTGTGTGCTTGTGTGTGTGTTTCCTATGCAGATCCTAAGCCCAGTGTCACATGCAAGTAGGAGGAGTAAGAAGGGTTCCTGGCAAATCCGGGTTATGGATTGCATTTAAAAAGGCCCCGTGGGAGTGCAATGGGCCCCTGTCTTGCTGCTTAGCAATAATGGTATGGGTTTAGGTTCTGCTGTGTGTACTGGTGGTTGACTGCCCCCCAGCCCAGAGTGTGCATGGAAAATTGTCTGGCAGCCTCCCTGACAGCAAGCAGTGATAGTGCCCATGAAGGGGACCTTGTTGGGCCCGCCCCTTTCACGGTTATCGCTTCTCGGCCTTTTGGCTAAGATCAAGTGTAGTATCTGTTCTTATCAGTTTAATATCTGATACGTCCCCTATCTGGGGACCATATATTAAATGGATTTTTGAGAACGGGGGCCGATTTCGAAGCTTGCTTCCGTCGCCCTATGCATTGACCCGATATGGCAGTATCTTCGGGTACAGTGCACCACCCCCTTACAGGGTTAAAAAGAAAGATTCCTACTTTCATTGCTACCTGCTTGCTGGCTAGCCAGCTAGCCAGCCCTGTGGGCCTTGCTGCTGCTGCAGCCAAAAAACAAAAGGTGGTGCTGCTGCTGCTGCTTCTGCTGCTTCTGCTTGTGTCTGGCCGCTGTTGGAGCGTCCAGGCACAGGACTTCTGCTGCTGCTGACTAAATGGCCTCCTTAATTGGATCATTTGAGTAGCCAGCACACCTGTGCAGGTAGGGCATGACATGATAGGCAGCTGCCTTGATAGCGGGTGGGTGCTGAATGTTCCTAATTGACAAAATAAGATTAATGCTTATGAAGAAATATAAAATCTCATCCCTTCCCCAATATCGCGCCACACCCCTACCCCTTAATTCCCTGGTTGAACTTGATGGACATATGTCTTTTTTCGACCGTACTAACTATGTAACTATGTAACATAACATGGGGGGGGGGTCTCCTGGCTGTTCACACAGGTGTGTCATTGCTGTACATTGACCATGCATTGCTTCTGTGGTATTGCAAAGGCAAAGACAAATGCTTCCAGCCATCCATTGCACTAATGGATTGGTCATCAGCTGGCTGTCTATGTCCCGCATCAATATAGACCAAAGTACAGAGGGTTAGGCTATGCTATTGTGCACCTACCTGATGCATCAGAAGGTGCGAGGCCCTTGCTAAATTCTGTGCACAGACTTTGAGATCTATACTTTAGACTGTATCTAAACCTGCTCCAACATGGACTGACATTCTGGCCTACTTTCAGCCGATGCGACTTGTCTGTCGCTGAACAGTCGCTTTTTATGTATTCAGCACCTATGTATAATGTTGTAAAAATGCTCTAGAAGCTAAAGTCGCAGAAATGTCACACATATTTGGCCTGCAACTTTCTGTGCGACAAATTCAGACAGGAAAAATCAGTATAAATCCTTAGAAAATTATCCCCCAGTGTCTCCATCTGCTGGCGGTATTGAATAAGCATTGCTGCACTGATGGGGTATGCATTAGACGAAAAAAAAGAAGAAAAAGAAGAATAATACGCCCAGAAAAGAGGCGAAAAGGAGAAAAACGTAAAAAAACGTGAAAAAAAAGTAAGAGGAAGAGAAGGGAAAAAAAGGTGGAAATGGGTTTAAAAGTGATTTCGGCGGAGAAATATATATATATATATATATATATATATATATATATATATATATACGCGCACACACACACATATATATAAACGTATTCTCCGTTGAGATATTGCAGCCGCTGCTGTGTCCAGGCCCAGGAGCCTTAGCACTGTGCTGTGATGTCACTCAATACCACTGACATCACTAGGTGTAAACAACATCTCTCCTTTGCTGTGTATGTGACTATGGAGCTGTTTGGTGATGTCGTCTATTATGGCCTTCATAGAAGCAACAGGAGATTGTTGCATCCATCTAGAACCCTCAGAACTACAGTGCTATGATGTCACTCACTTCCACAGGCCTTGCAGAGTGTAAACAACAACAACCCAGCTTTGTTGTGTATGTAACCATAGGGATTTGTGATGTCACCTAGAACCTTCACAGCAGCGACAGCTTTATGAGGAGCATCAGCACTGCTCTGCCTGAGCAGAACCATCACCGCCATAGGTTGTCAAATAACCCGGGTTTAACCCACACAGGTAAGTCCAATGGGGTGCAGGCATGTCCTCTATGCTTACAGCTTCCCGTGGGTGTTGGTTTGATACCGTTTGGGGACAGCCAAGGAGGCATCTGCAGGCAACAAAGGTAGGTGTGTGCTTGTGTGTGTGTTTCCTATGCAGATCCTAAGCCCAGTGTCACATGCAAGTAGGAGGAGTAAGAAGGGTTCCTGGCAAATCCGGGTTATGGATTGCATTTAAAAAGGCCCCGTGGGAGTGCAATGGGCCCCTGTCTTGCTGCTTAGCAATAATGGTATGGGTTTAGGTTCTGCTGTGTGTACTGGTGGTTGACTGCCCCCCAGCCCAGAGTGTGCATGGAAAATTGTCTGGCAGCCTCCCTGACAGCAAGCAGTGATAGTGCCCATGAAGGGGACCTTGTTGGGCCCGCCCCTTTCACGGTTATCGCTTCTCGGCCTTTTGGCTAAGATCAAGTGTAGTATCTGTTCTTATCAGTTTAATATCTGATACGTCCCCTATCTGGGGACCATATATTAAATGGATTTTTGAGAACGGGGGCCGATTTCGAAGCTTGCTTCCGTCGCCCTATGCATTGACCCGATATGGCAGTATCTTCGGGTACAGTGCACCACCCCCTTACAGGGTTAAAAAGAAAGATTCCTACTTTCATTGCTACCTGCTTGCTGGCTAGCCAGCTAGCCAGCCCTGTGGGCCTTGCTGCTGCTGCAGCCAAAAAACAAAAGGTGGTGCTGCTGCTGCTGCTTCTGCTGCTTCTGCTTGTGTCTGGCCGCTGTTGGAGCGTCCAGGCACAGGACTTCTGCTGCTGCTGACTAAATGGCCTCCTTAATTGGATCATTTGAGTAGCCAGCACACCTGTGCAGGTAGGGCATGACATGATAGGCAGCTGCCTTGATAGCGGGTGGGTGCTGAATGTTCCTAATTGACAAAATAAGATTAATGCTTATGAAGAAATATAAAATCTCATCCCTTCCCCAATATCGCGCCACACCCCTACCCCTTAATTCCCTGGTTGAACTTGATGGACATATGTCTTTTTTCGACCGTACTAACTATGTAACTATGTAACATAACATGGGGGGGGGGTCTCCTGGCTGTTCACACAGGTGTGTCATTGCTGTACATTGACCATGCATTGCTTCTGTGGTATTGCAAAGGCAAAGACAAATGCTTCCAGCCATCCATTGCACTAATGGATTGGTCATCAGCTGGCTGTTCTATGTCCCGCATCAATATAGACCAAAGTACAGAGGGTTAGGCTATGCTATTGTGCACCTACCTGATGCATCAGAAGGTGCGAGGCCCTTGCTAAATTCTGTGCACAGACTTTAAGATCTATACTTTAGACTGTATCTAAACCTGCTCCAACATGGACTGACATTCTGGCCTACTTTCAGCCGATGCGACTTGTCTGTCGCTGAACAGTCGCTTTTTATGTATTCAGCACCTATGTATAATGTTGTAAAAATGCTCTAGAAGCTAAAGTCGCAGAAATGTCACACATATTTGGCCTGCAACTTTCTGTGCGACAAATTCAGACAGGAAAAATCAGTATAAATCCTTAGAAAATTATCCCCCAGTGTCTCCATCTGCTGGCGGTATTGAATAAGCATTGCTGCACTGATGGGGTATGCATTAGACGAAAAAAAAGAAGAAAAAGAAGAATAATACGCCCAGAAAAGAGGCGAAAAGGAGAAAAACGTAAAAAAACGTGAAAAAAAAGTAAGAGGAAGAGAAGGGAAAAAAAGGTGGAAATGGGTTTAAAAGTGATTTCGGCGGAGAAATATATATATATATATATATATATATATATATATATATATATATACGCGCACACACACACATATATATAAACGTATTCTCCGTTGAGATATTGCAGCCGCTGCTGTGTCCAGGCCCAGGAGCCTTAGCACTGTGCTGTGATGTCACTCAATACCACTGACATCACTAGGTGTAAACAACATCTCTCCTTTGCTGTGTATGTGACTATGGAGCTGTTTGGTGATGTCGTCTATTATGGCCTTCATAGAAGCAACAGGAGATTGTTGCATCCATCTAGAACCCTCAGAACTACAGTGCTATGATGTCACTCACTTCCACAGGCCTTGCAGAGTGTAAACAACAACAACCCAGCTTTGTTGTGTATGTAACCATAGGGATTTGTGATGTCACCTAGAACCTTCACAGCAGCGACAGCTTTATGAGGAGCATCAGCACTGCTCTGCCTGAGCAGAACCATCACCGCCATAGGTTGTCAAATAACCCGGGTTTAACCCACACAGGTAAGTCCAATGGGGTGCAGGCATGTCCTCTATGCTTACAGCTTCCCGTGGGTGTTGGTTTGATACCGTTTGGGGACAGCCAAGGAGGCATCTGCAGGCAACAAAGGTAGGTGTGTGCTTGTGTGTGTGTTTCCTATGCAGATCCTAAGCCCAGTGTCACATGCAAGTAGGAGGAGTAAGAAGGGTTCCTGGCAAATCCGGGTTATGGATTGCATTTAAAAAGGCCCCGTGGGAGTGCAATGGGCCCCTGTCTTGCTGCTTAGCAATAATGGTATGGGTTTAGGTTCTGCTGTGTGTACTGGTGGTTGACTGCCCCCCAGCCCAGAGTGTGCATGGAAAATTGTCTGGCAGCCTCCCTGACAGCAAGCAGTGATAGTGCCCATGAAGGGGACCTTGTTGGGCCCGCCCCTTTCACGGTTATCGCTTCTCGGCCTTTTGGCTAAGATCAAGTGTAGTATCTGTTCTTATCAGTTTAATATCTGATACGTCCCCTATCTGGGGACCATATATTAAATGGATTTTTGAGAACGGGGGCCGATTTCGAAGCTTGCTTCCGTCGCCCTATGCATTGACCCGATATGGCAGTATCTTCGGGTACAGTGCACCACCCCCTTACAGGGTTAAAAAGAAAGATTCCTACTTTCATTGCTACCTGCTTGCTGGCTAGCCAGCTAGCCAGCCCTGTGGGCCTTGCTGCTGCTGCAGCCAAAAAACAAAAGGTGGTGCTGCTGCTGCTGCTTCTGCTGCTTCTGCTTGTGTCTGGCCGCTGTTGGAGCGTCCAGGCACAGGACTTCTGCTGCTGCTGACTAAATGGCCTCCTTAATTGGATCATTTGAGTAGCCAGCACACCTGTGCAGGTAGGGCATGACATGATAGGCAGCTGCCTTGATAGCGGGTGGGTGCTGAATGTTCCTAATTGACAAAATAAGATTAATGCTTATGAAGAAATATAAAATCTCATCCCTTCCCCAATATCGCGCCACACCCCTACCCCTTAATTCCCTGGTTGAACTTGATGGACATATGTCTTTTTTCGACCGTACTAACTATGTAACTATGTAACATAACATGGGGGGGGGGGTCTCCTGGCTGTTCACACAGGTGTGTCATTGCTGTACATTGACCATGCATTGCTTCTGTGGTATTGCAAAGGCAAAGACAAATGCTTCCAGCCATCCATTGCACTAATGGATTGGTCATCAGCTGGCTGTCTATGTCCCGCATCAATATAGACCAAAGTACAGAGGGTTAGGCTATGCTATTGTGCACCTACCTGATGCATCAGAAGGTGCGAGGCCCTTGCTAAATTCTGTGCACAGACTTTAAGATCTATACTTTAGACTGTATCTAAACCTGCTCCAACATGGACTGACATTCTGGCCTACTTTCAGCCGATGCGACTTGTCTGTCGCTGAACAGTCGCTTTTTATGTATTCAGCACCTATGTATAATGTTGTAAAAATGCTCTAGAAGCTAAAGTCGCAGAAATGTCACACATATTTGGCCTGCAACTTTCTGTGCGACAAATTCAGACAGGAAAAATCAGTATAAATCCTTAGAAAATTATCCCCCAGTGTCTCCATCTGCTGGCGGTATTGAATAAGCATTGCTGCACTGATGGGGTATGCATTAGACGAAAAAAAAGAAGAAAAAGAAGAATAATACGCCCAGAAAAGAGGCGAAAAGGAGAAAAACGTAAAAAAACGTGAAAAAAAAGTAAGAGGAAGAGAAGGGAAAAAAAGGTGGAAATGGGTTTAAAAGTGATTTCGGCGGAGAAATATATATATATATATATATATATATATATATATATATATATATACGCGCACACACACACATATATATAAACGTATTCTCCGTTGAGATATTGCAGCCGCTGCTGTGTCCAGGCCCAGGAGCCTTAGCACTGTGCTGTGATGTCACTCAATACCACTGACATCACTAGGTGTAAACAACATCTCTCCTTTGCTGTGTATGTGACTATGGAGCTGTTTGGTGATGTCGTCTATTATGGCCTTCATAGAAGCAACAGGAGATTGTTGCATCCATCTAGAACCCTCAGAACTACAGTGCTATGATGTCACTCACTTCCACAGGCCTTGCAGAGTGTAAACAACAACAACCCAGCTTTGTTGTGTATGTAACCATAGGGATTTGTGATGTCACCTAGAACCTTCACAGCAGCGACAGCTTTATGAGGAGCATCAGCACTGCTCTGCCTGAGCAGAACCATCACCGCCATAGGTTGTCAAATAACCCGGGTTTAACCCACACAGGTAAGTCCAATGGGGTGCAGGCATGTCCTCTATGCTTACAGCTTCCCGTGGGTGTTGGTTTGATACCGTTTGGGGACAGCCAAGGAGGCATCTGCAGGCAACAAAGGTAGGTGTGTGCTTGTGTGTGTGTTTCCTATGCAGATCCTAAGCCCAGTGTCACATGCAAGTAGGAGGAGTAAGAAGGGTTCCTGGCAAATCCGGGTTATGGATTGCATTTAAAAAGGCCCCGTGGGAGTGCAATGGGCCCCTGTCTTGCTGCTTAGCAATAATGGTATGGGTTTAGGTTCTGCTGTGTGTACTGGTGGTTGACTGCCCCCCAGCCCAGAGTGTGCATGGAAAATTGTCTGGCAGCCTCCCTGACAGCAAGCAGTGATAGTGCAGTGATAGTGCCCATGAAGGGGACCTTGTTGGGCCCGCCCCTTTCACGGTTATCGCTTCTCGGCCTTTTGGCTAAGATCAAGTGTAGTATCTGTTCTTATCAGTTTAATATCTGATACGTCCCCTATCTGGGGACCATATATTAAATGGATTTTTGAGAACGGGGGCCGATTTCGAAGCTTGCTTCCGTCGCCCTATGCATTGACCCGATATGGCAGTATCTTCGGGTACAGTGCACCACCCCCTTACAGGGTTAAAAAGAAAGATTCCTACTTTCATTGCTACCTGCTTGCTGGCTAGCCAGCTAGCCAGCCCTGTGGGCCTTGCTGCTGCTGCAGCCAAAAAACAAAAGGTGGTGCTGCTGCTGCTGCTTCTGCTGCTTCTGCTTGTGTCTGGCCGCTGTTGGAGCGTCCAGGCACAGGACTTCTGCTGCTGCTGACTAAATGGCCTCCTTAATTGGATCATTTGAGTAGCCAGCACACCTGTGCAGGTAGGGCATGACATGATAGGCAGCTGCCTTGATAGCGGGTGGGTGCTGAATGTTCCTAATTGACAAAATAAGATTAATGCTTATGAAGAAATATAAAATCTCATCCCTTCCCCAATATCGCGCCACACCCCTACCCCTTAATTCCCTGGTTGACCTTGATGGACATATGTCTTTTTTCGACCGTACTAACTATGTAACTATGTAACATAACATGGGGGGGGGGGTCTCCTGGCTGTTCACACAGGTGTGTCATTGCTGTACATTGACCATGCATTGCTTCTGTGGTATTGCAAAGGCAAAGACAAATGCTTCCAGCCATCCATTGCACTAATGGATTGGTCATCAGCTGGCTGTCTATGTCCCGCATCAATATAGACCAAAGTACAGAGGGTTAGGCTATGCTATTGTGCACCTACCTGATGCATCAGAAGGTGCGAGGCCCTTGCTAAATTCTGTGCACAGACTTTAAGATCTATACTTTAGACTGTATCTAAACCTGCTCCAACATGGACTGACATTCTGGCCTACTTTCAGCCGATGCGACTTGTCTGTCGCTGAACAGTCGCTTTTTATGTATTCAGCACCTATGTATAATGTTGTAAAAATGCTCTAGAAGCTAAATTCGCAGAAATGTCACACATATTTGGCCTGCAACTTTCTGTGCGACAAATTCAGACAGGAAAAATCAGTATAAATCCTTAGAAAATTATCCCCCAGTGTCTCCATCTGCTGGCGGTATTGAATAAGCATTGCTGCACTGATGGGGTATGCATTAGACGAAAAAAAAGAAGAAAAAGAAGAATAATACGCCCAGAAAAGAGGCGAAAAGGAGAAAAACGTAAAAAAACGTGAAAAAAAAGTAAGAGGAAGAGAAGGGAAAAAAAGGTGGAAATGGGTTTAAAAGTGATTTCGGCGGAGAAATATATATATATATATATATATATATATATATACGCGCACACACACACATATATATAAACGTATTCTCCGTTGAGATATTGCAGCCGCTGCTGTGTCCAGGCCCAGGAGCCTTAGCACTGTGCTGTGATGTCACTCAATACCACTGACATCACTAGGTGTAAACAACATCTCTCCTTTGCTGTGTATGTGACTATGGAGCTGTTTGGTGATGTCGTCTATTATGGCCTTCATAGAAGCAACAGGAGATTGTTGCATCCATCTAGAACCCTCAGAACTACAGTGCTATGATGTCACTCACTTCCACAGGCCTTGCAGAGTGTAAACAACAACAACCCAGCTTTGTTGTGTATGTAACCATAGGGATTTGTGATGTCACCTAGAACCTTCACAGCAGCGACAGCTTTATGAGGAGCATCAGCACTGCTCTGCCTGAGCAGAACCATCACCGCCATAGGTTGTCAAATAACCCGGGTTTAACCCACACAGGTAAGTCCAATGGGGTGCAGGCATGTCCTCTATGCTTACAGCTTCCCGTGGGTGTTGGTTTGATACCGTTTGGGGACAGCCAAGGAGGCATCTGCAGGCAACAAAGGTAGGTGTGTGCTTGTGTGTGTGTTTCCTATGCAGATCCTAAGCCCAGTGTCACATGCAAGTAGGAGGAGTAAGAAGGGTTCCTGGCAAATCCGGGTTATGGATTGCATTTAAAAAGGCCCCGTGGGAGTGCAATGGGCCCCTGTCTTGCTGCTTAGCAATAATGGTATGGGTTTAGGTTCTGCTGTGTGTACTGGTGGTTGACTGCCCCCCAGCCCAGAGTGTGCATGGAAAATTGTCTGGCAGCCTCCCTGACAGCAAGCAGTGATAGTGCCCATGAAGGGGACCTTGTTGGGCCCGCCCCTTTCACGGTTATCGCTTCTCGGCCTTTTGGCTAAGATCAAGTGTAGTATCTGTTCTTATCAGTTTAATATCTGATACGTCCCCTATCTGGGGACCATATATTAAATGGATTTTTGAGAACGGGGGCCGATTTCGAAGCTTGCTTCCGTCGCCCTATGCATTGACCCGATATGGCAGTATCTTCGGGTACAGTGCACCACCCCCTTACAGGGTTAAAAAGAAAGATTCCTACTTTCATTGCTACCTGCTTGCTGGCTAGCCAGCTAGCCAGCCCTGTGGGCCTTGCTGCTGCTGCAGCCAAAAAACAAAAGGTGGTGCTGCTGCTGCTGCTTCTGCTGCTTCTGCTTGTGTCTGGCCACTGTTGGAGCGTCCAGGCACAGGACTTCTGCTGCTGCTGACTAAATGGCCTCCTTAATTGGATCATTTGAGTAGCCAGCACACCTGTGCAGGTAGGGCATGACATGATAGGCAGCTGCCTTGATAGCGGGTGGGTGCTGAATGTTCCTAATTGACAAAATAAGATTAATGCTTATGAAGAAATATAAAATCTCATCCCTTCCCCAATATCGCGCCACACCCCTACCCCTTAATTCCCTGGTTGAACTTGATGGACATATGTCTTTTTTCGACCGTACTAACTATGTAACTATGTAACATAACATGGGGGGGGGGGTCTCCTGGCTGTTCACACAGGTGTGTCATTGCTGTACATTGACCATGCATTGCTTCTGTGGTATTGCAAAGGCAAAGACAAATGCTTCCAGCCATCCATTGCACTAATGGATTGGTCATCAGCTGGCTGTCTATGTCCCGCATCAATATAGACCAAAGTACAGAGGGTTAGGCTATGCTATTGTGCACCTACCTGATGCATCAGAAGGTGCGAGGCCCTTGCTAAATTCTGTGCACAGACTTTGAGATCTATACTTTAGACTGTATCTAAACCTGCTCCAACATGGACTGACATTCTGGCCTACTTTCAGCCGATGCGACTTGTCTGTCGCTGAACAGTCGCTTTTTATGTATTCAGCACCTATGTATAATGTTGTAAAAATGCTCTAGAAGCTAAAGTCGCAGAAATGTCACACATATTTGGCCTGCAACTTTCTGTGCGACAAATTCAGACAGGAAAAATCAGTATAAATCCTTAGAAAATTATCCCCCAGTGTCTCCATCTGCTGGCGGTATTGAATAAGCATTGCTGCACTGATGGGGTATGCATTAGACGAAAAAAAAGAAGAAAAAGAAGAATAATACGCCCAGAAAAGAGGCGAAAAGGAGAAAAACGTAAAAAAACGTGAAAAAAAAGTAAGAGGAAGAGAAGGGAAAAAAAGGTGGAAATGGGTTTAAAAGTGATTTCGGCGGAGAAATATATATATATATATATATATATATATATATATATATATATACGCGCACACACACACATATATATAAACGTATTCTCCGTTGAGATATTGCAGCCGCTGCTGTGTCCAGGCCCAGGAGCCTTAGCACTGTGCTGTGATGTCACTACTCAATACCACTGACATCACTAGGTGTAAACAACATCTCTCCTTTGCTGTGTATGTGACTATGGAGCTGTTTGGTGATGTCGTCTATTATGGCCTTCATAGAAGCAACAGGAGATTGTTGCATCCATCTAGAACCCTCAGAACTACAGTGCTATGATGTCACTCACTTCCACAGGCCTTGCAGAGTGTAAACAACAACAACCCAGCTTTGTTGTGTATGTAACCATAGGGATTTGTGATGTCACCTAGAACCTTCACAGCAGCGACAGCTTTATGAGGAGCATCAGCACTGCTCTGCCTGAGCAGAACCATCACCGCCATAGGTTGTCAAATAACCCGGGTTTAACCCACACAGGTAAGTCCAATGGGGTGCAGGCATGTCCTCTATGCTTACAGCTTCCCGTGGGTGTTGGTTTGATACCGTTTGGGGACAGCCAAGGAGGCATCTGCAGGCAACAAAGGTAGGTGTGTGCTTGTGTGTGTGTTTCCTATGCAGATCCTAAGCCCAGTGTCACATGCAAGTAGGAGGAGTAAGAAGGGTTCCTGGCAAATCCGGGTTATGGATTGCATTTAAAAAGGCCCCGTGGGAGTGCAATGGGCCCCTGTCTTGCTGCTTAGCAATAATGGTATGGGTTTAGGTTCTGCTGTGTGTACTGGTGGTTGACTGCCCCCCAGCCCAGAGTGTGCATGGAAAATTGTCTGGCAGCCTCCCTGACAGCAAGCAGTGATAGTGCCCATGAAGGGGACCTTGTTGGGCCCGCCCCTTTCACGGTTATCGCTTCTCGGCCTTTTGGCTAAGATCAAGTGTAGTATCTGTTCTTATCAGTTTAATATCTGATACGTCCCCTATCTGGGGACCATATATTAAATGGATTTTTGAGAACGGGGGCCGATTTCGAAGCTTGCTTCCGTCGCCCTATGCATTGACCCGATATGGCAGTATCTTCGGGTACAGTGCACCACCCCCTTACAGGGTTAAAAAGAAAGATTCCTACTTTCATTGCTACCTGCTTGCTGGCTAGCCAGCTAGCCAGCCCTGTGGGCCTTGCTGCTGCTGCAGCCAAAAAACAAAAGGTGGTGCTGCTGCTGCTGCTTCTGCTGCTTCTGCTTGTGTCTGGCCGCTGTTGGAGCGTCCAGGCACAGGACTTCTGCTGCTGCTGACTAAATGGCCTCCTTAATTGGATCATTTGAGTAGCCAGCACACCTGTGCAGGTAGGGCATGACATGATAGGCAGCTGCCTTGATAGCGGGTGGGTGCTGAATGTTCCTAATTGACAAAATAAGATTAATGCTTATGAAGAAATATAAAATCTCATCCCTTCCCCAATATCGCGCCACACCCCTACCCCTTAATTCCCTGGTTGAACTTGATGGACATATGTCTTTTTTCGACCGTACTAACTATGTAACTATGTAACATAACATGGGGGGGGGGTCTCCTGGCTGTTCACACAGGTGTGTCATTGCTGTACATTGACCATGCATTGCTTCTGTGGTATTGCAAAGGCAAAGACAAATGCTTCCAGCCATCCATTGCACTAATGGATTGGTCATCAGCTGGCTGTCTATGTCCCGCATCAATATAGACCAAAGTACAGAGGGTTAGGCTATGCTATTGTGCACCTACCTGATGCATCAGAAGGTGCGAGGCCCTTGCTAAATTCTGTGCACAGACTTTAAGATCTATACTTTAGACTGTATCTAAACCTGCTCCAACATGGACTGACATTCTGGCCTACTTTCAGCCGATGCGACTTGTCTGTCGCTGAACAGTCGCTTTTTATGTATTCAGCACCTATGTATAATGTTGTAAAAATGCTCTAGAAGCTAAAGTCGCAGAAATGTCACACATATTTGGCCTGCAACTTTCTGTGCGACAAATTCAGACAGGAAAAATCAGTATAAATCCTTAGAAAATTATCCCCCAGTGTCTCCATCTGCTGGCGGTATTGAATAAGCATTGCTGCACTGATGGGGTATGCATTAGACGAAAAAAAAGAAGAAAAAGAAGAATAATACGCCCAGAAAAGAGGCGAAAAGGAGAAAAACGTAAAAAAACGTGAAAAAAAAGTAAGAGGAAGAGAAGGGAAAAAAAGGTGGAAATGGGTTTAAAAGTGATTTCGGCGGAGAAATATATATATATATATATATATATATATATATATATATATATATACGCGCACACACACACATATATATAAACGTATTCTCCGTTGAGATATTGCAGCCGCTGCTGTGTCCAGGCCCAGGAGCCTTAGCACTGTGCTGTGATGTCACTCAATACCACTGACATCACTAGGTGTAAACAACATCTCTCCTTTGCTGTGTATGTGACTATGGAGCTGTTTGGTGATGTCGTCTATTATGGCCTTCATAGAAGCAACAGGAGATTGTTGCATCCATCTAGAACCCTCAGAACTACAGTGCTATGATGTCACTCACTTCCACAGGCCTTGCAGAGTGTAAACAACAACAACCCAGCTTTGTTGTGTATGTAACCATAGGGATTTGTGATGTCACCTAGAACCTTCACAGCAGCGACAGCTTTATGAGGAGCATCAGCACTGCTCTGCCTGAGCAGAACCATCACCGCCATAGGTTGTCAAATAACCCGGGTTTAACCCACACAGGTAAGTCCAATGGGGTGCAGGCATGTCCTCTATGCTTACAGCTTCCCGTGGGTGTTGGTTTGATACCGTTTGGGGACAGCCAAGGAGGCATCTGCAGGCAACAAAGGTAGGTGTGTGCTTGTGTGTGTGTTTCCTATGCAGATCCTAAGCCCAGTGTCACATGCAAGTAGGAGGAGTAAGAAGGGTTCCTGGCAAATCCGGGTTATGGATTGCATTTAAAAAGGCCCCGTGGGAGTGCAATGGGCCCCTGTCTTGCTGCTTAGCAATAATGGTATGGGTTTAGGTTCTGCTGTGTGTACTGGTGGTTGACTGCCCCCCAGCCCAGAGTGTGCATGGAAAATTGTCTGGCAGCCTCCCTGACAGCAAGCAGTGATAGTGCCCATGAAGGGGACCTTGTTGGGCCCGCCCCTTTCACGGTTATCGCTTCTCGGCCTTTTGGCTAAGATCAAGTGTAGTATCTGTTCTTATCAGTTTAATATCTGATACGTCCCCTATCTGGGGACCATATATTAAATGGATTTTTGAGAACGGGGGCCGATTTCGAAGCTTGCTTCCGTCGCCCTATGCATTGACCCGATATGGCAGTATCTTCGGGTACAGTGCACCACCCCCTTACAGGGTTAAAAAGAAAGATTCCTACTTTCATTGCTACCTGCTTGCTGGCTAGCCAGCTAGCCAGCCCTGTGGGCCTTGCTGCTGCTGCAGCCAAAAAACAAAAGGTGGTGCTGCTGCTGCTGCTTCTGCTGCTTCTGCTTGTGTCTGGCCGCTGTTGGAGCGTCCAGGCACAGGACTTCTGCTGCTGCTGACTAAATGGCCTCCTTAATTGGATCATTTGAGTAGCCAGCACACCTGTGCAGGTAGGGCATGACATGATAGGCAGCTGCCTTGATAGCGGGTGGGTGCTGAATGTTCCTAATTGACAAAATAAGATTAATGCTTATGAAGAAATATAAAATCTCATCCCTTCCCCAATATCGCGCCACACCCCTACCCCTTAATTCCCTGGTTGAACTTGATGGACATATGTCTTTTTTCGACCGTACTAACTATGTAACTATGTAACATAACATGGGGGGGGGGGTCTCCTGGCTGTTCACACAGGTGTGTCATTGCTGTACATTGACCATGCATTGCTTCTGTGGTATTGCAAAGGCAAAGACAAATGCTTCCAGCCATCCATTGCACTAATGGATTGGTCATCAGCTGGCTGTCTATGTCCCGCATCAATATAGACCAAAGTACAGAGGGTTAGGCTATGCTATTGTGCACCTACCTGATGCATCAGAAGGTGCGAGGCCCTTGCTAAATTCTGTGCACAGACTTTGAGATCTATACTTTAGACTGTATCTAAACCTGCTCCAACATGGACTGACATTCTGGCCTACTTTCAGCCGATGCGACTTGTCTGTCGCTGAACAGTCGCTTTTTATGTATTCAGCACCTATGTATAATGTTGTAAAAATGCTCTAGAAGCTAAAGTCGCAGAAATGTCACACATATTTGGCCTGCAACTTTCTGTGCGACAAATTCAGACAGGAAAAATCAGTATAAATCCTTAGAAAATTATCCCCCAGTGTCTCCATCTGCTGGCGGTATTGAATAAGCATTGCTGCACTGATGGGGTATGCATTAGACGAAAAAAAAGAAGAAAAAGAAGAATAATACGCCCAGAAAAGAGGCGAAAAGGAGAAAAACGTAAAAAAACGTGAAAAAAAAGTAAGAGGAAGAGAAGGGAAAAAAAGGTGGAAATGGGTTTAAAAGTGATTTCGGCGGAGAAATATATATATATATATATATATATATATATATATATATACGCGCACACACACACATATATATAAACGTATTCTCCGTTGAGATATTGCAGCCGCTGCTGTGTCCAGGCCCAGGAGCCTTAGCACTGTGCTGTGATGTCACTCAATACCACTGACATCACTAGGTGTAAACAACATCTCTCCTTTGCTGTGTATGTGACTATGGAGCTGTTTGGTGATGTCGTCTATTATGGCCTTCATAGAAGCAACAGGAGATTGTTGCATCCATCTAGAACCCTCAGAACTACAGTGCTATGATGTCACTCACTTCCACAGGCCTTGCAGAGTGTAAACAACAACAACCCAGCTTTGTTGTGTATGTAACCATAGGGATTTGTGATGTCACCTAGAACCTTCACAGCAGCGACAGCTTTATGAGGAGCATCAGCACTGCTCTGCCTGAGCAGAACCATCACCGCCATAGGTTGTCAAATAACCCGGGTTTAACCCACACAGGTAAGTCCAATGGGGTGCAGGCATGTCCTCTATGCTTACAGCTTCCCGTGGGTGTTGGTTTGATACCGTTTGGGGACAGCCAAGGAGGCATCTGCAGGCAACAAAGGTAGGTGTGTGCTTGTGTGTGTGTTTCCTATGCAGATCCTAAGCCCAGTGTCACATGCAAGTAGGAGGAGTAAGAAGGGTTCCTGGCAAATCCGGGTTATGGATTGCATTTAAAAAGGCCCCGTGGGAGTGCAATGGGCCCCTGTCTTGCTGCTTAGCAATAATGGTATGGGTTTAGGTTCTGCTGTGTGTACTGGTGGTTGACTGCCCCCCAGCCCAGAGTGTGCATGGAAAATTGTCTGGCAGCCTCCCTGACAGCAAGCAGTGATAGTGCCCATGAAGGGGACCTTGTTGGGCCCGCCCCTTTCACGGTTATCGCTTCTCGGCCTTTTGGCTAAGATCAAGTGTAGTATCTGTTCTTATCAGTTTAATATCTGATACGTCCCCTATCTGGGGACCATATATTAAATGGATTTTTGAGAACGGGGGCCGATTTCGAAGCTTGCTTCCGTCGCCCTATGCATTGACCCGATATGGCAGTATCTTCGGGTACAGTGCACCACCCCCTTACAGGGTTAAAAAGAAAGATTCCTACTTTCATTGCTACCTGCTTGCTGGCTAGCCAGCTAGCCAGCCCTGTGGGCCTTGCTGCTGCTGCAGCCAAAAAACAAAAGGTGGTGCTGCTGCTGCTGCTTCTGCTGCTTCTGCTTGTGTCTGGCCGCTGTTGGAGCGTCCAGGCACAGGACTTCTGCTGCTGCTGACTAAATGGCCTCCTTAATTGGATCATTTGAGTAGCCAGCACACCTGTGCAGGTAGGGCATGACATGATAGGCAGCTGCCTTGATAGCGGGTGGGTGCTGAATGTTCCTAATTGACAAAATAAGATTAATGCTTATGAAGAAATATAAAATCTCATCCCTTCCCCAATATCGCGCCACACCCCTACCCCTTAATTCCCTGGTTGAACGTGATGGACATATGTCTTTTTTCGACCGTACTAACTATGTAACTATGTAACATAACATGGGGGGGGGGGTCTCCTGGCTGTTCACACAGGTGTGTCATTGCTGTACATTGACCATGCATTGCTTCTGTGGTATTGCAAAGGCAAAGACAAATGCTTCCAGCCATCCATTGCACTAATGGATTGGTCATCAGCTGGCTGTCTATGTCCCGCATCAATATAGACCAAAGTACAGAGGGTTAGGCTATGCTATTGTGCACCTACCTGATGCATCAGAAGGTGCGAGGCCCTTGCTAAATTCTGTGCACAGACTTTGAGATCTATGCTTTAGACTGTATCTAAACCTGCTCCAACATGGACTGACATTCTGGCCTACTTTCAGCCGATGCGACTTGTCTGTCGCTGAACAGTCGCTTTTTATGTATTCAGCACCTATGTATAATGTTGTAAAAATGCTCTAGAAGCTAAAGTCGCAGAAATGTCACACATATTTGGCCTGCAACTTTCTGTGCGACAAATTCAGACAGGAAAAATCAGTATAAATCCTTAGAAAATTATCCCCCAGTGTCTCCATCTGCTGGCGGTATTGAATAAGCATTGCTGCACTGATGGGGTATGCATTAGACGAAAAAAAAGAAGAAAAAGAAGAATAATACGCCCAGAAAAGAGGCGAAAAGGAGAAAAACGTAAAAAAACGTGAAAAAAAAGTAAGAGGAAGAGAAGGGAAAAAAAGGTGGAAATGGGTTTAAAAGTGATTTCGGCGGAGAAATATATATATATATATATATATATATATATATATATATATATATACGCGCACACACACACATATATATAAACGTATTCTCCGTTGAGATATTGCAGCCGCTGCTGTGTCCAGGCCCAGGAGCCTTAGCACTGTGCTGTGATGTCACTCAATACCACTGACATCACTAGGTGTAAACAACATCTCTCCTTTGCTGTGTATGTGACTATGGAGCTGTTTGGTGATGTCGTCTATTATGGCCTTCATAGAAGCAACAGGAGATTGTTGCATCCATCTAGAACCCTCAGAACTACAGTGCTATGATGTCACTCACTTCCACAGGCCTTGCAGAGTGTAAACAACAACAACCCAGCTTTGTTGTGTATGTAACCATAGGGATTTGTGATGTCACCTAGAACCTTCACAGCAGCGACAGCTTTATGAGGAGCATCAGCACTGCTCTGCCTGAGCAGAACCATCACCGCCATAGGTTGTCAAATAACCCGGGTTTAACCCACACAGGTAAGTCCAATGGGGTGCAGGCATGTCCTCTATGCTTACAGCTTCCCGTGGGTGTTGGTTTGATACCGTTTGGGGACAGCCAAGGAGGCATCTGCAGGCAACAAAGGTAGGTGTGTGCTTGTGTGTGTGTTTCCTATGCAGATCCTAAGCCCAGTGTCACATGCAAGTAGGAGGAGTAAGAAGGGTTCCTGGCAAATCCGGGTTATGGATTGCATTTAAAAAGGCCCCGTGGGAGTGCAATGGGCCCCTGTCTTGCTGCTTAGCAATAATGGTATGGGTTTAGGTTCTGCTGTGTGTACTGGTGGTTGACTGCCCCCCAGCCCAGAGTGTGCATGGAAAATTGTCTGGCAGCCTCCCTGACAGCAAGCAGTGATAGTGCCCATGAAGGGGACCTTGTTGGGCCCGCCCCTTTCACGGTTATCGCTTCTCGGCCTTTTGGCTAAGATCAAGTGTAGTATCTGTTCTTATCAGTTTTCATGCTGGTGGGGATGGGTGCTGCATGGAGGATGCAGGTGTACCAGGGCTTTCCGGGGCTGGTTCTGAGGAATCAGCTCGACGGCTGCCCCGATGTGACCTGTTCCCTCCGGGTCTCGCCATGAGGCTGAGAGGGTCTAGAGCCGAGGTACTTTTGTGCCTCGGGGAGTGGTGACCCCGAGGTGCCGAAACTCACTGGGAGAATAGGCTCACTGAGTTGAAGCACGGGCACCATAATCTCTTCACCTTGTGGCACTCACCTCTTGATTCCCGGCCTTCTGGCTAGGATCAGAGAAATTTTTATAGATCCGGCCGGATGTCCGGGCAGTATATCTGCACACATTCACTTATTTATTTCTTTTTTTGTCTCACTGTGTCACTTTTTGCGTGTTGTGTGTTCACAGGATTTGTCAGGATGCGGTAGCCCTTCTGGGTGTCCCTCCTGGCGGTCTAGGGGAGGTGTGTGTGGCCATTAGGTTCCGCACCTCCCTGCAAACACCCCAGGTACTCCTGCTTTGGCAGGGTACCTACCGTAATCGGCTCTGCGGGCAGATACCTTGGCCAACGCCAAGGGGGATGCCGGGAGCATTTGTGGTCCCCTAGTAGCTTCGGCGAAAAGGGACATCGAACCTGGAACCTCGCAGGTACCTTTTGGTCCGGAGGCGAAGGGTAAGGTTTGTTGGGGGGCCTCTCTCCTATCGGAGAAGGGCTTGCGATAGACCGCATCCTTTGTGCACGTTTTTTTAGTGTAACACGATTGCACTTTTTCTTGCACTTTGGGTGAATCGAAAGCACGTTCCTCGGCTTTAGATAAAAAAAAAAAAAAAAAAATCTGTTCTTATCAGTTTAATATCTGATACGTCCCCTATCTGGGGACCATATATTAAATGGATTTTTGAGAACGGGGGCCGATTTCGAAGCTTGCTTCCGTCGCCCTATGCATTGACCCGATATGGCAGTATCTTCGGGTACAGTGCACCACCCCCTTACAGGGTTAAAAAGAAAGATTCCTACTTTCATTGCTACCTGCTTGCTGGCTAGCCAGCTAGCCAGCCCTGTGGGCCTTGCTGCTGCTGCAGCCAAAAAACAAAAGGTGGTGCTGCTGCTGCTGCTTCTGCTGCTTCTGCTTGTGTCTGGCCGCTGTTGGAGCGTCCAGGCACAGGACTTCTGCTGCTGCTGACTAAATGGCCTCCTTAATTGGATCATTTGAGTAGCCAGCACACCTGTGCAGGTAGGGCATGACATGATAGGCAGCTGCCTTGATAGCGGGTGGGTGCTGAATGTTCCTAATTGACAAAATAAGATTAATGCTTATGAAGAAATATAAAATCTCATCCCTTCCCCAATATCGCGCCACACCCCTACCCCTTAATTCCCTGGTTGAACTTGATGGACATATGTCTTTTTTCGACCGTACTAACTATGTAACTATGTAACATAACATGGGGGGGGGGTCTCCTGGCTGTTCACACAGGTGTGTCATTGCTGTACATTGACCATGCATTGCTTCTGTGGTATTGCAAAGGCAAAGACAAATGCTTCCAGCCATCCATTGCACTAATGGATTGGTCATCAGCTGGCTGTCTATGTCCCGCATCAATATAGACCAAAGTACAGAGGGTTAGGCTATGCTATTGTGCACCTACCTGATGCATCAGAAGGTGCGAGGCCCTTGCTAAATTCTGTGCACAGACTTTGAGATCTATACTTTAGACTGTATCTAAACCTGCTCCAACATGGACTGACATTCTGGCCTACTTTCAGCCGATGCGACTTGTCTGTCGCTGAACAGTCGCTTTTTATGTATTCAGCACCTATGTATAATGTTGTAAAAATGCTCTAGAAGCTAAAGTCGCAGAAATGTCACACATATTTGGCCTGCAACTTTCTGTGCGACAAAGTCAGACAGGAAAAATCAGTATAAATCCTTAGAAAATTATCCCCCAGTGTCTCCATCTGCTGGCGGTATTGAATAAGCATTGCTGCACTGATGGGGTATGCATTAGACGAAAAAAAAGAAGAAAAAGAAGAATAATACGCCCAGAAAAGAGGCGAAAAGGAGAAAAACGTAAAAAAACGTGAAAAAAAAGTAAGAGGAAGAGAAGGGAAAAAAAGGTGGAAATGGGTTTAAAAGTGATTTCGGCGGAGAAATATATATATATATATATATATATATATATATATATATATATATATATGCGCACACACACACATAGATATAAACGTATTCTCCGTTGAGATATTGCAGCCGCTGCTGTGTCCAGGCCCAGGAGCCTTAGCACTGTGCTGTGATGTCACTCAATACCACTGACATCACTAGGTGTAAACAACATCTCTCCTTTGCTGTGTATGTGACTATGGAGCTGTTTGGTGATGTCGTCTATTACGGCCTTCATAGAAGCAACAGGAGATTGTTGCATCCATCTTGAACCCTCAGAACTACAGTGCTATGATGTCACTCACTTCCACAGGCCTTGCAGAGTGTAAACAACAACAACCCAGCTTTGTTGTGTATGTAACCATAGGGATTTGTGATGTCACCTAGAACCTTCACAGCAGCGACAGCTTTATGAGGAGCATCAGCACTGCTCTGCCTGAGCAGAACCATCACCGCCATAGGTTGTCAAATAACCCGGATTTAACCCACACAGGTAAGTCCAATGGGGTGCAGGCATGTCCTCTATGCTTACAGCTTCCCGTGGGTGTTGGTTTGATACCGTTTGGGGACAGCCAAGGAGGCATCTGCAGGCAACAAAGGTAGGTGTGTGCTTGTGTGTGTGTTTCCTATGCAGATCCTAAGCCCAGTGTCACATGCAAGTAGGAGGAGTAAGAAGGGTTCCTGGCAAATCCGGGTTATGGATTGCATTTAAAAAGGCCCCGTGGGAGTGCAATGGGCCCCTGTCTTGCTGCTTAGCAATAATGGTATGGGTTTAGGTTCTGCTGTGTGTACTGGTGGTTGACTGCCCCCCAGCCCAGAGTGTGCATGGAAAATTGTCTGGCAGCCTCCCTGACAGCAAGCAGTGATAGTGCCCATGAAGGGGACCTTGTTGGGCCCGCCCCTTTCACGGTTATCGCTTCTCGGCCTTTTGGCTAAGATCAAGTGTAGTATCTGTTCTTATCAGTTTAATATCTGATACGTCCCCTATCTGGGGACCATATATTAAATGGATTTTTGAGAACGGGGGCCGATTTCGAAGCTTGCTTCCGTCGCCCTATGCATTGACCCGATATGGCAGTATCTTCGGGTACAGTGCACCACCCCCTTACAGGGTTAAAAAGAAAGATTCCTACTTTCATTGCTACCTGCTTGCTGGCTAGCCAGCTAGCCAGCCCTGTGGGCCTTGCTGCTGCTGCAGCCAAAAAACAAAAGGTGGTGCTGCTGCTGCTGCTTCTGCTGCTTCTGCTTGTGTCTGGCCGCTGTTGGAGCGTCCAGGCACAGGACTTCTGCTGCTGCTGACTAAATGGCCTCCTTAATTGGATCATTTGAGTAGCCAGCACACCTGTGCAGGTAGGGCATGACATGATAGGCAGCTGCCTTGATAGCGGGTGGGTGCTGAATGTTCCTAATTGACAAAATAAGATTAATGCTTATGAAGAAATATAAAATCTCATCCCTTCCCCAATATCGCGCCACACCCCTACCCCTTAATTCCCTGGTTGAACGTGATGGACATATGTCTTTTTTCGACCGTACTAACTATGTAACTATGTAACATAACATGGGGGGGGGGGTCTCCTGGCTGTTCACACAGGTGTGTCATTGCTGTACATTGACCATGCATTGCTTCTGTGGTATTGCAAAGGCAAAGACAAATGCTTCCAGCCATCCATTGCACTAATGGATTGGTCATCAGCTGGCTGTCTATGTCCCGCATCAATATAGACCAAAGTACAGAGGGTTAGGCTATGCTATTGTGCACCTACCTGATGCATCAGAAGGTGCGAGGCCCTTGCTAAATTCTGTGCACAGACTTTGAGATCTATGCTTTAGACTGTATCTAAACCTGCTCCAACATGGACTGACATTCTGGCCTACTTTCAGCCGATGCGACTTGTCTGTCGCTGAACAGTCGCTTTTTATGTATTCAGCACCTATGTATAATGTTGTAAAAATGCTCTAGAAGCTAAAGTCGCAGAAATGTCACACATATTTGGCCTGCAACTTTCTGTGCGACAAATTCAGACAGGAAAAATCAGTATAAATCCTTAGAAAATTATCCCCCAGTGTCTCCATCTGCTGGCGGTATTGAATAAGCATTGCTGCACTGATGGGGTATGCATTAGACGAAAAAAAAGAAGAAAAAGAAGAATAATACGCCCAGAAAAGAGGCGAAAAGGAGAAAAACGTAAAAAAACGTGAAAAAAAAGTAAGAGGAAGAGAAGGGAAAAAAAGGTGGAAATGGGTTTAAAAGTGATTTCGGCGGAGAAATATATATATATATATATATATATATATATATATACGCGCACACACACACATATATATAAACGTATTCTCCGTTGAGATATTGCAGCCGCTGCTGTGTCCAGGCCCAGGAGCCTTAGCACTGTGCTGTGATGTCACTCAATACCACTGACATCACTAGGTGTAAACAACATCTCTCCTTTGCTGTGTATGTGACTATGGAGCTGTTTGGTGATGTCGTCTATTATGGCCTTCATAGAAGCAACAGGAGATTGTTGCATCCATCTAGAACCCTCAGAACTACAGTGCTATGATGTCACTCACTTCCACAGGCCTTGCAGAGTGTAAACAACAACAACCCAGCTTTGTTGTGTATGTAACCATAGGGATTTGTGATGTCACCTAGAACCTTCACAGCAGCGACAGCTTTATGAGGAGCATCAGCACTGCTCTGCCTGAGCAGAACCATCACCGCCATAGGTTGTCAAATAACCCGGGTTTAACCCACACAGGTAAGTCCAATGGGGTGCAGGCATGTCCTCTATGCTTACAGCTTCCCGTGGGTGTTGGTTTGATACCGTTTGGGGACAGCCAAGGAGGCATCTGCAGGCAACAAAGGTAGGTGTGTGCTTGTGTGTGTGTTTCCTATGCAGATCCTAAGCCCAGTGTCACATGCAAGTAGGAGGAGTAAGAAGGGTTCCTGGCAAATCCGGGTTATGGATTGCATTTAAAAAGGCCCCGTGGGAGTGCAATGGGCCCCTGTCTTGCTGCTTAGCAATAATGGTATGGGTTTAGGTTCTGCTGTGTGTACTGGTGGTTGACTGCCCCCCAGCCCAGAGTGTGCATGGAAAATTGTCTGGCAGCCTCCCTGACAGCAAGCAGTGATAGTGCCCATGAAGGGGACCTTGTTGGGCCCGCCCCTTTCACGGTTATCGCTTCTCGGCCTTTTGGCTAAGATCAAGTGTAGTATCTGTTCTTATCAGTTTAATATCTGATACGTCCCCTATCTGGGGACCATATATTAAATGGATTTTTGAGAACGGGGGCCGATTTCGAAGCTTGCTTCCGTCGCCCTATGCATTGACCCGATATGGCAGTATCTTCGGGTACAGTGCACCACCCCCTTACAGGGTTAAAAAGAAAGATTCCTACTTTCATTGCTACCTGCTTGCTGGCTAGCCAGCTAGCCAGCCCTGTGGGCCTTGCTGCTGCTGCAGCCAAAAAACAAAAGGTGGTGCTGCTGCTGCTGCTTCTGCTGCTTCTGCTTGTGTCTGGCCGCTGTTGGAGCGTCCAGGCACAGGACTTCTGCTGCTGCTGACTAAATGGCCTCCTTAATTGGATCATTTGAGTAGCCAGCACACCTGTGCAGGTAGGGCATGACATGATAGGCAGCTGCCTTGATAGCGGGTGGGTGCTGAATGTTCCTAATTGACAAAATAAGATTAATGCTTATGAAGAAATATAAAATCTCATCCCTTCCCCAATATCGCGCCACACCCCTACCCCTTAATTCCCTGGTTGAACTTGATGGACATATGTCTTTTTTCGACCGTACTAACTATGTAACTATGTAACATAACATGGGGGGGGGGTCTCCTGGCTGTTCACACAGGTGTGTCATTGCTGTACATTGACCATGCATTGCTTCTGTGGTATTGCAAAGGCAAAGACAAATGCTTCCAGCCATCCATTGCACTAATGGATTGGTCATCAGCTGGCTGTCTATGTCCCGCATCAATATAGACCAAAGTACAGAGGGTTAGGCTATGCTATTGTGCACCTACCTGATGCATCAGAAGGTGCGAGGCCCTTGCTAAATTCTGTGCACAGACTTTGAGATCTATGCTTTAGACTGTATCTAAACCTGCTCCAACATGGACTGACATTCTGGCCTACTTTCAGCCGATGCGACTTGTCTGTCGCTGAACAGTCGCTTTTTATGTATTCAGCACCTATGTATAATGTTGTAAAAATGCTCTAGAAGCTAAAGTCGCAGAAATGTCACACATATTTGGCCTGCAACTTTCTGTGCGACAAAGTCAGACAGGAAAAATCAGTATAAATCCTTAGAAAATTATCCCCCAGTGTCTCCATCTGCTGGCGGTATTGAATAAGCATTGCTGCACTGATGGGGTATGCATTAGACGAAAAAAAAGAAGAAAAAGAAGAATAATACGCCCAGAAAAGAGGCGAAAAGGAGAAAAACGTAAAAAAACGTGAAAAAAAAGTAAGAGGAAGAGAAGGGAAAAAAAGGTGGAAATGGGTTTAAAAGTGATTTCGGCGGAGAAATATATATATATATATATATATATATATATATATATATATATATATGCGCACACACACACATAGATATAAACGTATTCTCCGTTGAGATATTGCAGCCGCTGCTGTGTCCAGGCCCAGGAGCCTTAGCACTGTGCTGTGATGTCACTCAATACCACTGACATCACTAGGTGTAAACAACATCTCTCCTTTGCTGTGTATGTGACTATGGAGCTGTTTGGTGATGTCGTCTATTACGGCCTTCATAGAAGCAACAGGAGATTGTTGCATCCATCTTGAACCCTCAGAACTACAGTGCTATGATGTCACTCACTTCCACAGGCCTTGCAGAGTGTAAACAACAACAACCCAGCTTTGTTGTGTATGTAACCATAGGGATTTGTGATGTCACCTAGAACCTTCACAGCAGCGACAGCTTTATGAGGAGCATCAGCACTGCTCTGCCTGAGCAGAACCATCACCGCCATAGGTTGTCAAATAACCCGGATTTAACCCACACAGGTAAGTCCAATGGGGTGCAGGCATGTCCTCTATGCTTACAGCTTCCCGTGGGTGTTGGTTTGATACCGTTTGGGGACAGCCAAGGAGGCATCTGCAGGCAACAAAGGTAGGTGTGTGCTTGTGTGTGTGTTTCCTATGCAGATCCTAAGCCCAGTGTCACATGCAAGTAGGAGGAGTAAGAAGGGTTCCTGGCAAATCCGGGTTATGGATTGCATTTAAAAAGGCCCCGTGGGAGTGCAATGGGCCCCTGTCTTGCTGCTTAGCAATAATGGTATGGGTTTAGGTTCTGCTGTGTGTACTGGTGGTTGACTGCCCCCCAGCCCAGAGTGTGCATGGAAAATTGTCTGGCAGCCTCCCTGACAGCAAGCAGTGATAGTGCCCATGAAGGGGACCTTGTTGGGCCCGCCCCTTTCACGGTTATCGCTTCTCGGCCTTTTGGCTAAGATCAAGTGTAGTATCTGTTCTTATCAGTTTAATATCTGATACGTCCCCTATCTGGGGACCATATATTAAATGGATTTTTGAGAACGGGGGCCGATTTCGAAGCTTGCTTCCGTCGCCCTATGCATTGACCCGATATGGCAGTATCTTTGGGTACAGTGCACCACCCCCTTACAGGGTTAAAAAGAAAGATTCCTACTTTCATTGCTACCTGCTTGCTGGCTAGCCAGCTAGCCAGCCCTGTGGGCCTTGCTGCTGCTGCAGCCAAAAAACAAAAGGTGGTGCTGCTGCTGCTTCTGCTGCTTCTGCTTCTGCTTGTGTCTGGCCCCTGTTGGAGCGTCCAGGCACAGGACTTCTGCTGCTGCTGACTAAATGGCCTCCTTAATTGGATCATTTGAGTAGCCAGCACACCTGTGCAGGTAGGGCATGACATGATAGGCAGCTGCCTTGATAGCGGGTGGGTGCTGAATGTTCCTAATTGACAAAATAAGATTAATGCTTATGAAGAAATATAAAATCTCATCCCTTCCCCAATATCGCGCCACACCCCTACCCCTTAATTCCCTGGTTGAACTTGATGGACATATGTCTTTTTTCGACCGTACTAACTATGTAACTATGTAACATAACATGGGGGGGGGGGTCTCCTGGCTGTTCACACAGGTGTGTCATTGCTGTACATTGACCATGCATTGCTTCTGTGGTATTGCAAAGGCAAAGACAAATGCTTCCAGCCATCCATTGCACTAATGGATTGGTCATCAGCTGGCTGTCTATGTCCCGCATCAATATAGACCAAAGTACAGAGGGTTAGGCTATGCTATTGTGCACCTACCTGATGCATCAGAAGGTGCGAGGCCCTTGCTAAATTCTGTGCACAGACTTTGAGATCTATGCTTTAGACTGTATCTAAACCTGCTCCAACATGGACTGACATTCTGGCCTACTTTCAGCCGATGCGACTTGTCTGTCGCTGAACAGTCGCTTTTTATGTATTCAGCACCTATGTATAATGTTGTAAAAATGCTCTAGAAGCTAAAGTCGCAGAAATGTCACACATATTTGGCCTGCAACTTTCTGTGCGACAAATTCAGACAGGAAAAATCAGTATAAATCCTTAGAAAATTATCCCCCAGTGTCTCCATCTGCTGGCGGTATTGAATAAGCATTGCTGCACTGATGGGGTATGCATTAGACGAAAAAAAAGAAGAAAAAGAAGAATAATACGCCCAGAAAAGAGGCGAAAAGGAGAAAAACGTAAAAAAACGTGAAAAAAAAGTAAGAGGAAGAGAAGGGAAAAAAAGGTGGAAATGGGTTTAAAAGTGATTTCGGCGGAGAAATATATATATATATATATATATATATATATATATATATATATGCGCACACACACACATAGATATAAACGTATTCTCCGTTGAGATATTGCAGCCGCTGCTGTGTCCAGGCCCAGGAGCCTTAGCACTGTGCTGTGATGTCACTCAATACCACTGACATCACTAGGTGTAAACAACATCTCTCCTTTGCTGTGTATGTGACTATGGAGCTGTTTGGTGATGTCGTCTATTACGGCCTTCATAGAAGCAACAGGAGATTGTTGCATCCATCTTGAACCCTCAGAACTACAGTGCTATGATGTCACTCACTTCCACAGGCCTTGCAGAGTGTAAACAACAACAACCCAGCTTTGTTGTGTATGTAACCATAGGGATTTGTGATGTCACCTAGAACCTTCACAGCAGCGACAGCTTTATGAGGAGCATCAGCACTGCTCTGCCTGAGCAGAACCATCACCGCCATAGGTTGTCAAATAACCCGGATTTAACCCACACAGGTAAGTCCAATGGGGTGCAGGCATGTCCTCTATGCTTACAGCTTCCCGTGGGTGTTGGTTTGATACCGTTTGGGGACAGCCAAGGAGGCATCTGCAGGCAACAAAGGTAGGTGTGTGCTTGTGTGTGTGTTTCCTATGCAGATCCTAAGCCCAGTGTCACATGCAAGTAGGAGGAGTAAGAAGGGTTCCTGGCAAATCCGGGTTATGGATTGCATTTAAAAAGGCCCCGTGGGAGTGCAATGGGCCCCTGTCTTGCTGCTTAGCAATAATGGTATGGGTTTAGGTTCTGCTGTGTGTACTGGTGGTTGACTGCCCCCCAGCCCAGAGTGTGCATGGAAAATTGTCTGGCAGCCTCCCTGACAGCAAGCAGTGATAGTGCCCATGAAGGGGACCTTGTTGGGCCCGCCCCTTTCACGGTTATCGCTTCTCGGCCTTTTGGCTAAGATCAAGTGTAGTATCTGTTCTTATCAGTTTAATATCTGATACGTCCCCTATCTGGGGACCATATATTAAATGGATTTTTGAGAACGGGGGCCGATTTCGAAGCTTGCTTCCGTCGCCCTATGCATTGACCCGATATGGCAGTATCTTCGGGTACAGTGCACCACCCCCTTACAGGGTTAAAAAGAAAGATTCCTACTTTCATTGCTACCTGCTTGCTGGCTAGCCAGCTAGCCAGCCCTGTGGGCCTTGCTGCTGCTGCAGCCAAAAAACAAAAGGTGGTGCTGCTGCTGCTTCTGCTGCTTCTGCTTCTGCTTGTGTCTGGCCCCTGTTGGAGCGTCCAGGCACAGGACTTCTGCTGCTGCTGACTAAATGGCCTCCTTAATTGGATCATTTGAGTAGCCAGCACACCTGTGCAGGTAGGGCATGACATGATAGGCAGCTGCCTTGATAGCGGGTGGGTGCTGAATGTTCCTAATTGACAAAATAAGATTAATGCTTATGAAGAAATATAAAATCTCATCCCTTCCCCAATATCGCGCCACACCCCTACCCCTTAATTCCCTGGTTGAACTTGATGGACATATGTCTTTTTTCGACCGTACTAACTATGTAACTATGTAACATAACATGGGGGGGGGGGGTCTCCTGGCTGTTCACACAGGTGTGTCATTGCTGTACATTGACCATGCATTGCTTCTGTGGTATTGCAAAGGCAAAGACAAATGCTTCCAGCCATCCATTGCACTAATGGATTGGTCATCAGCTGGCTGTCTATGTCCCGCATCAATATAGACCAAAGTACAGAGGGTTAGGCTATGCTATTGTGCACCTACCTGATGCATCAGAAGGTGCGAGGCCCTTGCTAAATTCTGTGCACAGACTTTGAGATCTATGCTTTAGACTGTATCTAAACCTGCTCCAACATGGACTGACATTCTGGCCTACTTTCAGCCGATGCGACTTGTCTGTCGCTGAACAGTCGCTTTTTATGTATTCAGCACCTATGTATAATGTTGTAAAAATGCTCTAGAAGCTAAAGTCGCAGAAATGTCACACATATTTGGCCTGCAACTTTCTGTACGACAAATTCAGACAGGAAAAATCAGTATAAATCCTTAGAAAATTATCCCCCAGTGTCTCCATCTGCTGGCGGTATTGAATAAGCATTGCTGCACTGATGGGGTATGCATTAGACGAAAAAAAAGAAGAAAAAGAAGAATAATACGCCCAGAAAAGAGGCGAAAAGGAGAAAAACGTAAAAAAACGTGAAAAAAAAGTAAGAGGAAGAGAAGGGAAAAAAAGGTGGAAATGGGTTTAAAAGTGATTTCGGCGGAGAAATATATATATATATATATATATATATATATATATATATATATATGCGCACACACACACATAGATATAAACGTATTCTCCGTTGAGATATTGCAGCCGCTGCTGTGTCCAGGCCCAGGAGCCTTAGCACTGTGCTGTGATGTCACTCAATACCACTGACATCACTAGGTGTAAACAACATCTCTCCTTTGCTGTGTATGTGACTATGGAGCTGTTTGGTGATGTCGTCTATTACGGCCTTCATAGAAGCAACAGGAGATTGTTGCATCCATCTTGAACCCTCAGAACTACAGTGCTATGATGTCACTCACTTCCACAGGCCTTGCAGAGTGTAAACAACAACAACCCAGCTTTGTTGTGTATGTAACCATAGGGATTTGTGATGTCACCTAGAACCTTCACAGCAGCGACAGCTTTATGAGGAGCATCAGCACTGCTCTGCCTGAGCAGAACCATCACCGCCATAGGTTGTCAAATAACCCGGATTTAACCCACACAGGTAAGTCCAATGGGGTGCAGGCATGTCCTCTATGCTTACAGCTTCCCGTGGGTGTTGGTTTGATACCGTTTGGGGACAGCCAAGGAGGCATCTGCAGGCAACAAAGGTAGGTGTGTGCTTGTGTGTGTGTTTCCTATGCAGATCCTAAGCCCAGTGTCACATGCAAGTAGGAGGAGTAAGAAGGGTTCCTGGCAAATCCGGGTTATGGATTGCATTTAAAAAGGCCCCGTGGGAGTGCAATGGGCCCCTGTCTTGCTGCTTAGCAATAATGGTATGGGTTTAGGTTCTGCTGTGTGTACTGGTGGTTGACTGCCCCCCAGCCCAGAGTGTGCATGGAAAATTGTCTGGCAGCCTCCCTGACAGCAAGCAGTGATAGTGCCCATGAAGGGGACCTTGTTGGGCCCGCCCCTTTCACGGTTATCGCTTCTCGGCCTTTTGGCTAAGATCAAGTGTAGTATCTGTTCTTATCAGTTTAATATCTGATACGTCCCCTATCTGGGGACCATATATTAAATGGATTTTTGAGAACGGGGGCCGATTTCGAAGCTTGCTTCCGTCGCCCTATGCATTGACCCGATATGGCAGTATCTTCGGGTACAGTGCACCACCCCCTTACAGGGTTAAAAAGAAAGATTCCTACTTTCATTGCTACCTGCTTGCTGGCTAGCCAGCTAGCCAGCCCTGTGGGCCTTGCTGCTGCTGCAGCCAAAAAACAAAAGGTGGTGCTGCTGCTGCTTCTGCTGCTTCTGCTTCTGCTTGTGTCTGGCCCCTGTTGGAGCGTCCAGGCACAGGACTTCTGCTGCTGCTGACTAAATGGCCTCCTTAATTGGATCATTTGAGTAGCCAGCACACCTGTGCAGGTAGGGCATGACATGATAGGCAGCTGCCTTGATAGCGGGTGGGTGCTGAATGTTCCTAATTGACAAAATAAGATTAATGCTTATGAAGAAATATAAAATCTCATCCCTTCCCCAATATCGCGCCACACCCCTACCCCTTAATTCCCTGGTTGAACTTGATGGACATATGTCTTTTTTCGACCGTACTAACTATGTAACTATGTAACATAACATGGGGGGGGGGGTCTCCTGGCTGTTCACACAGGTGTGTCATTGCTGTACATTGACCATGCATTGCTTCTGTGGTATTGCAAAGGCAAAGACAAATGCTTCCAGCCATCCATTGCACTAATGGATTGGTCATCAGCTGGCTGTCTATGTCCCGCATCAATATAGAACAAAGTACAGAGGGTTAGGCTATGCTATTGTGCACCTACCTGATGCATCAGAAGGTGCGAGGCCCTTGCTAAATTCTGTGCACAGACTTTGAGATCTATGCTTTAGACTGTATCTAAACCTGCTCCAACATGGACTGACATTCTGGCCTACTTTCAGCCGATGCGACTTGTCTGTCGCTGAACAGTCGCTTTTTATGTATTCAGCACCTATGTATAATGTTGTAAAAATGCTCTAGAAGCTAAAGTCGCAGAAATGTCACACATATTTGGCCTGCAACTTTCTGTACGACAAATTCAGACAGGAAAAATCAGTATAAATCCTTAGAAAATTATCCCCCAGTGTCTCCATCTGCTGGCGGTATTGAATAAGCATTGCTGCACTGATGGGGTATGCATTAGACGAAAAAAAAGAAGAAAAAGAAGAATAATACGCCCAGAAAAGAGGCGAAAAGGAGAAAAACGTAAAAAAACGTGAAAAAAAAGTAAGAGGAAGAGAAGGGAAAAAAAGGTGGAAATGGGTTTAAAAGTGATTTCGGCGGAGAATATATATATATATATATATATATATATATATATATATATATATATGCGCACACACACACATAGATATAAACGTATTCTCCGTTGAGATATTGCAGCCGCTGCTGTGTCCAGGCCCAGGAGCCTTAGCACTGTGCTGTGATGTCACTCAATACCACTGACATCACTAGGTGTAAACAACATCTCTCCTTTGCTGTGTATGTGACTATGGAGCTGTTTGGTGATGTCGTCTATTACGGCCTTCATAGAAGCAACAGGAGATTGTTGCATCCATCTTGAACCCTCAGAACTACAGTGCTATGATGTCACTCACTTCCACAGGCCTTGCAGAGTGTAAACAACAACAACCCAGCTTTGTTGTGTATGTAACCATAGGGATTTGTGATGTCACCTAGAACCTTCACAGCAGCGACAGCTTTATGAGGAGCATCAGCACTGCTCTGCCTGAGCAGAACCATCACCGCCATAGGTTGTCAAATAACCCGGATTTAACCCACACAGGTAAGTCCAATGGGGTGCAGGCATGTCCTCTATGCTTACAGCTTCCCGTGGGTGTTGGTTTGATACCGTTTGGGGACAGCCAAGGAGGCATCTGCAGGCAACAAAGGTAGGTGTGTGCTTGTGTGTGTGTTTCCTATGCAGATCCTAAGCCCAGTGTCACATGCAAGTAGGAGGAGTAAGAAGGGTTCCTGGCAAATCCGGGTTATGGATTGCATTTAAAAAGGCCCCGTGGGAGTGCAATGGGCCCCTGTCTTGCTGCTTAGCAATAATGGTATGGGTTTAGGTTCTGCTGTGTGTACTGGTGGTTGACTGCCCCCCAGCCCAGAGTGTGCATGGAAAATTGTCTGGCAGCCTCCCTGACAGCAAGCAGTGATAGTGCCCATGAAGGGGACCTTGTTGGGCCCGCCCCTTTCACGGTTATCGCTTCTCGGCCTTTTGGCTAAGATCAAGTGTAGTATCTGTTCTTATCAGTTTAATATCTGATACGTCCCCTATCTGGGGACCATATATTAAATGGATTTTTGAGAACGGGGGCCGATTTCGAAGCTTGCTTCCGTCGCCCTATGCATTGACCCGATATGGCAGTATCTTCGGGTACAGTGCACCACCCCCTTACAGGGTTAAAAAGAAAGATTCCTACTTTCATTGCTACCTGCTTGCTGGCTAGCCAGCTAGCCAGCCCTGTGGGCCTTGCTGCTGCTGCAGCCAAAAAACAAAAGGTGGTGCTGCTGCTGCTTCTGCTGCTTCTGCTGCTTCTGCTTCTGCTTGTGTCTGGCCCCTGTTGGAGCGTCCAGGCACAGGACTTCTGCTGCTGCTGACTAAATGGCCTCCTTAATTGGATCATTTGAGTAGCCAGCACACCTGTGCAGGTAGGGCATGACATGATAGGCAGCTGCCTTGATAGCGGGTGGGTGCTGAATGTTCCTAATTGACAAAATAAGATTAATGCTTATGAAGAAATATAAAATCTCATCCCTTCCCCAATATCGCGCCACACCCCTACCCCTTAATTCCCTGGTTGAACTTGATGGACATATGTCTTTTTTCGACCGTACTAACTATGTAACTATGTAACATAACATGGGGGGGGGGGTCTCCTGGCTGTTCACACAGGTGTGTCATTGCTGTACATTGACCATGCATTGCTTCTGTGGTATTGCAAAGGCAAAGACAAATGCTTCCAGCCATCCATTGCACTAATGGATTGGTCATCAGCTGGCTGTCTATGTCCCGCATCAATATAGACCAAAGTACAGAGGGTTAGGCTATGCTATTGTGCACCTACCTGATGCATCAGAAGGTGCGAGGCCCTTGCTAAATTCTGTGCACAGACTTTGAGATCTATGCTTTAGACTGTATCTAAACCTGCTCCAACATGGACTGACATTCTGGCCTACTTTCAGCCGATGCGACTTGTCTGTCGCTGAACAGTCGCTTTTTATGTATTCAGCACCTATGTATAATGTTGTAAAAATGCTCTAGAAGCTAAAGTCGCAGAAATGTCACACATATTTGGCCTGCAACTTTCTGTGCGACAAATTCAGACAGGAAAAATCAGTATAAATCCTTAGAAAATTATCCCCCAGTGTCTCCATCTGCTGGCGGTATTGAATAAGCATTGCTGCACTGATGGGGTATGCATTAGACGAAAAAAAAGAAGAAAAAGAAGAATAATACGCCCAGAAAAGAGGCGAAAAGGAGAAAAACGTAAAAAAACGTGAAAAAAAAGTAAGAGGAAGAGAAGGGAAAAAAAGGTGGAAATGGGTTTAAAAGTGATTTCGGCGGAGAAATATATATATATATATATATATATATATATATATATATGCGCACACACACACATAGATATAAACGTATTCTCCGTTGAGATATTGCAGCCGCTGCTGTGTCCAGGCCCAGGAGCCTTAGCACTGTGCTGTGATGTCACTCAATACCACTGACATCACTAGGTGTAAACAACATCTCTCCTTTGCTGTGTATGTGACTATGGAGCTGTTTGGTGATGTCGTCTATTACGGCCTTCATAGAAGCAACAGGAGATTGTTGCATCCATCTTGAACCCTCAGAACTACAGTGCTATGATGTCACTCACTTCCACAGGCCTTGCAGAGTGTAAACAACAACAACCCAGCTTTGTTGTGTATGTAACCATAGGGATTTGTGATGTCACCTAGAACCTTCACAGCAGCGACAGCTTTATGAGGAGCATCAGCACTGCTCTGCCTGAGCAGAACCATCACCGCCATAGGTTGTCAAATAACCCGGATTTAACCCACACAGGTAAGTCCAATGGGGTGCAGGCATGTCCTCTATGCTTACAGCTTCCCGTGGGTGTTGGTTTGATACCGTTTGGGGACAGCCAAGGAGGCATCTGCAGGCAACAAAGGTAGGTGTGTGCTTGTGTGTGTGTTTCCTATGCAGATCCTAAGCCCAGTGTCACATGCAAGTAGGAGGAGTAAGAAGGGTTCCTGGCAAATCCGGGTTATGGATTGCATTTAAAAAGGCCCCGTGGGAGTGCAATGGGCCCCTGTCTTGCTGCTTAGCAATAATGGTATGGGTTTAGGTTCTGCTGTGTGTACTGGTGGTTGACTGCCCCCCAGCCCAGAGTGTGCATGGAAAATTGTCTGGCAGCCTCCCTGACAGCAAGCAGTGATAGTGCCCATGAAGGGGACCTTGTTGGGCCCGCCCCTTTCACGGTTATCGCTTCTCGGCCTTTTGGCTAAGATCAAGTGTAGTATCTGTTCTTATCAGAACAGATTACCTGGCAGGGGAGATACCATGATCGCTACGGTCTGAAGAACTCCAAGCATTGTGGTAGAGATTTTGCGTAGTACGATTGCAGTACTTTTCGTTCTTATTAGAACCGCATTTCTCTAGAGCATACCACCTGAAGATCGTCTCCTGCCTGCCTCGGAACATCTGAAGAAGGAGAAGATCTTGAAGACTGCAGCTCCGGAAGAAGCCGACGAAGAACCTGGAAGAAGGGAATCGGCGGTGAATTCCGGAACAGCGGCGAAGAGGAAGGCGGCGCAGAATCTTTTCGAAGAAACTCGCTGCCTCTGGAGAAGGATTTGCATAGCTCCTCCCACCGGGACCGGATCTGCATAGCTCCTCCCACCCGGGAAAGAAGACTTTGCGAAGCCTCTCTCCACAAGCAAGCAAGGAAGCGGAAAAGAGCCTGCTGGAAGAAGCCATGGCCTCAACCAGCAAGTCCACCCAGGAGGCTGCAGGGCAAGGCCTGGAGGTCCAGCCCCAACCACAGCAAGCTTCAACCTCCACCACGGCAAGGCAGAAGGGCGGCAGAATTCCTAACCTGGAAGCTCCAACCCTGGAGCCCTGGATGAGGCAGACTGTTGCCTTGAAGCTCAAGCCCGTGGACGGAAGGGTGCCGGACATGTCCCACGACGTGTTCTGCAAGAAGATGCTGGCGGATCAAGGCTTCCCCACGGCTGACACCCTGGGAATAGCAACCTTCTTTTCGGGAATCTTCTACATCACCTTTGCCACCATTGGGACCTGTAGAAGATACTGGGAGGTGGTGAAAGCGGCGAGTCCCGAATCCCCTTTCTCTCGCTTTGTGGGCAACTGCCTTATTCAAAGAGAGGAGAGGCGGGTGACGGTCTCAATGCGGAACCCACACACCCCAGGCACGGACATCTCGACCTTCCTGAAGCGCTTCTGCACCGTGGTGAGGGAGCCCACCCGCATCCTGAACTCACTCGGATACTGGACCTGCAAGTGGTCTGTGGTCGTCAGACTCAACAAGAACCCTGCTTCTCCAGACGGACTACAGCACCTGCCAACGACATTTTCCTTGGGCAACTCCACAGGACTTATCTTCTACCCGGACATGCCGCAGACCTGCAGGAGATGTGGCAAGATGGGCCACGAGGGCAAGGACTGTACGGAGGATGCCTGCAGGTATTGCCGTGTGACAGGTCACACGACCAAGGACTGCCCCAAGAGCAAGACCTGCAACCTCTGCGGACTGGCAGCCCACAGCTACAAGGACTGCCCCCAGAGGGAGAGAACATGGGCATCTGTGGCAGCGAGAGCACCGAAGCCAGCCCCAGCTCCGGAGCCAACACCACGGATGGCCAAGCCGACCAAGGAGGGTAAGAAGGCGAAAGCCACCACCCCTGCCCCGTCCCGCCCCTCCCCTGCCCCTTCCGCCCCATCCCCTACCCCTCCCGCCCCATCTCCTGCCCCATCCCGCCCCACCCCCACCCCTGCCCCATCCCGTCCCACCCCTGCCCCATCCCGTCCCACCCCTGCCCCTCCTGCCCCATCCCGCCCCACCCCTGCCCCCCGTACCCCACCCCGGCCCACCCCTGCCCCCCGTACCCCACCCCGGCCCACCCCTGCCCCGTCCTCCCCTGCCCGGCCCACCCCTGCCCCGTCCTCCCCTGCCCGGCCCACCCCTGCCCCGTCCTCCCCTGCCCGGGCACTCTCTCCTGCCCCCCGCCCCACCCAGCCTCCTTTCTCTCCTGGCCCAGCAGCACCTAACCCCCCTCCAGCTGCTGGTGCCCGCCCTTCGGAGGACTTTCCTGTGCTTCCTCCCCCAGGTACCATACAGAGGAAGAGGAAAGGAAGGGACAACGTATCAGAAGAGTCCCACAAAAGAAAGATAATCGAGACCTGCGAGACCCCTCAAGCTTCAGATGAGGAGGAGGAGATGGAGCAGGTCTGCGAGAGCCTTGAGGCTTCAGAAGGAGAGGAGGTGATGGAGCAGGCCCAAGTGGAGCAGGTCCAAGCAGAGCCAGTCCAAGCTCAATCTATGGAGGAGCTGCTGCAGGACCCAGAGGTTAAGAAAATCCTGGACACTCCGTCCAACACGGTCTACGACGAGTTCTTGGAAGGGCGCTACGAGAAGCCACAGGAGCCGACAGGCGCCAGAGAAGAGGACCCGTCCGACCAGACTGGTAACTAGTATCAGAACTAACCTCTCTTTTTATTCCCATGGCTGATCTCAACATCTTCTGCATTAATGTGAGGAGTATTAGAGCTTGGTTTAGATTTCAGACTGTTCTTACGTTCTTAGATTCCCAGAGGTGTGATGTTTACATGTTGCAGGAATGTGCTTTGTCTGCTTCTAGGTCTTACAACCATCTGGCCAGGCAGTGGCCTCACGGCCCTTCCTACTGGTCTGGTGGGGGCGACAATAGGTCTGCGGGGGTGGCCATCCTGATCAGGGGAGGTAACTTTGCACTTGATTCCGTCCGGGAGCTCGTCTGTGGCAGACTTCTTGTCGCAGACGGTTCCTGGGCGGGTGAGCCCGTGCGGCTCATCAACGTGTATGCCTCCCCTGAGAGGGATGTCCGACTGGAGGCTCTCCAGGCCCTGCGGGCTGAACTCGCCACCACTAGAGCAGTAGTGTTGGGTGGTGACTTCAACTGCCCCATTGAGGTGGATGGGCGCAGTTCTGGCACATCCGCCAACCTGGACGTGACGTCTAAACTGCTGATTGAGATGGTGACGGAGGCATCCTTGCAGGACGTTGTCGGGTCCATCGGGAACGGCTCCGTAAACTATACGTGGAGCCGCCCCGATGGCTCGCTCCGTTCTCGGATAGACTTCATCTTCACTTCGAGAGCAGTCAGAAAGGTGTCGTACTCTATGGTCCCCTGCTTCTTCTCTGACCACAGGGCCATTCGATTCCGGGGGACTCTGGGCCATGGATTCCCACCTGGCCCGGGCTCCTGGAAGTTGAATTGTGCCCTGTTGGAGCAGAGGGAGGTCATGGAGGAACTTAGGGATGCTTACCTTGTATGGCGAAATGACAAATGTCTGTTCAAGTGCATCAGCGATTGGTGGGAATATGTTAAAGTCGAATTCCGTTGTTTCTTTCAGGCAAAAGGCAGACAACAGGCGTGTGCGAAGAAGTGGGACTTGAGGAAACTGCAGCGCGAGCTGCGGTCCCTGCAGGACCTGCTCCAGTGTGGCTGGGACGTCAGGGAGGAGCTGGAGGAGACCAAAAAGAGCTTGAAAAGGCACTTTGAGGAGGAATCCAAGCGAATCGTCTTTCGTTCCAAGGTGGAGAACCTGGAGAAGGGTGAGAAATGTAACTCTTTCTTTTTCAGGAAGCTCCATGCCGGCCACACGCCCCTGACTGAGCTACGAGATGAGACCGGACACATGAGGAGCGGCAAGGAGGAAGTGATGGGGGTCGTCCACGACTTCTACAGCAACCTCTACGCCCCCAAGTCATCCGACCCCGAAGCCGCCGAGAGGTTCCTGTCAGGTGTCACTAACGTTGTTGATCCCGCAGGTGCGGCGGCTATGGACGATCCCTTGACGGTGGGGGAGCTGCTCTCTGCCGCTAAATCCTTTAAGCCCGGCAGGACCCCGGGCAGTGACGGTCTCCCGGCCGAGCTCTACGTAGCGCTGGGTGACCTGATCTGTCCGGACCTGTTGGAGGTGTACGAGGAGATGGTGGTGGGGGGCAGAATGCCTCCGTCGTTGAGGGAAGGGATGATCACGATCTTGTATAAGCGGAAGGGGGAGAGATGTGACCTGAAAAACTGGCGTCCCATCTCTCTCCTGAACGTGGACTACAAGATCCTCGCCAAGGTGCTGGCCAACAGGCTGAAACCTGTCATGGGGCAGATCGTCCATCCGGACCAGACCTGCAGCATTCCTGGCCGCAGGATTGCCGACAGCCTTGCCCTTGTGAGAGACACGGTCCATTACATCCAGGACCGCGGGGGCCGCGCCGCCCTGGTCAGCTTAGATCAGGAGAAGGCGTTCGACCGTGTCTCCCACGCATTCATGGACAGGGTTTTGCGCAGGCTGGGTCTGGGGAAGATGTTTTGCTCTTTTGTTAACGTTATGTATTTTGACATTTACAGCACGGTGTTGGTGAACGGCTGGAAGACTGACCCCTTTTCTATTCTTTCAGGGGTTAGACAAGGCTGCCCTCTTTCACCTCTCCTTTTTGTTTGTGTTATAGAGCTCTTCGCTGAGACTATCCGGCAGAATGGAGAGATCAGAGGGATCACCGCACCAGGACCAGATCGCCACGAGG
The DNA here is from genome assembly GCF_029499605.1 of Hyla sarda. NCBI lineage: Eukaryota > Metazoa > Chordata > Amphibia > Anura > Hylidae > Hyla > Hyla sarda. The sequence continues at coordinate 54,116 of NW_026608262.1, forward strand.
TCAAGTGCTCGCTCTACATGGACGACGTGACCGTCTTCTGCGCTGACCAGCGTTCGGTGACTGCACTCGTCCGGACCTGCGAGGACTTCGGCAGAGCTTCGGGGGCAAAAGTCAACTGCGGGAAGTCGGAGGCCATGCTCTTCGGGGAGTGGCACCTGGCTTCTTCCGCCCCCTTCCCCTTTACTATTAAGCCGGACTTCATTCAAATTCTTGGAGTCTGGTTCGGGAAGGAAGGAGCGGCCCTTAAGTCTTGGCAAGACCGACTAGGAAGGATAAACTCGAAGATCGGACTGTGGAGCTCCAGAAAGCTCACGATGGAAGGCAAGGCACTTGTCCTGCGGAGTGAAGTTTTGCCTGTGCTCCAATATACCGCACAGGCCTGGCCTCCCCATACCACCGTTTGCAAGGCCATCACCCGGACAGTGTTTGGCTTCGTCTGGGGCAAAATGGACAGAGTCAAGAGGACCGTGATGTACAAGGAACCCCGCAAGGGTGGGAAGGGAATACCCGACATCCCCGCTCTGCTGAGGGCCTCCTTTGCATGTGTCACGGTGCAGCGGACTCTTGTAGAAAAGACTGGCTCAGCGGGCAGGTCCATGTCTCGCTTGCTTCTCATGCCCCTCTGGAGACAGCTGGGCTGGGACAAGTGGGACAGCTCCATCCCTTACAACTGGAACACTCCCTGGTTCTATGGGGATGTTGTCCGGTTTGTGAGGGAGCACCAGCTGGAAGGACTGAAACCAGACCTATGGAAGCCAAAGACAATCCACAAGCTCATCCGAGCTAAGGACTCGACCGAGCTGGTTCCGGGACTCCCCGCAGCCACTGCAGAGACAGTTTGGAACAATGTGGCCTCAAAGCGGCTTACCAATGGACACAAGGACTTGTCGTGGATGGCCGTCATGGGAGGTCTCTCTCTCAGGTCATTCATGCATGCCCGCAACCTGTGCAAGACCCGGTACTGCCCCCGTTGCCCCTACGTGGAGGAAACATCTTTCCACGTGTTTTGGCAGTGCCCCTTTGCACAGGGTCTGTTGGACGCCCTAGAACAGGAACTCAGAGACTCAGTGCCCAGGAGCTGCCTATCGTACCATTCGGTGCTTTACGGCCTGTTCCCTGGGACCCACGACGTGGAGGCCATCCAGGAGGCCTGGCGCCTTATGAACTGTTTTAAGGACGCAGTGTGGCTTGCCAGGAACCGCCTCGTGATCAACAGGGAAAACATGTCCGTCCGGGACTGCCGCAGGTTCATCAAGAACCTGCTTAGAGACTATTCCATCTTGGACAGCTCGGCCGTTGATGAGGAAGAAGAGGAGTGAAGACCCCTCTCCTTCTCCCATGTCTCCCTGAAGATACAGCCCAACAGTTTGGCCCTGTGATCCGCCCCCTCCCTACCCCCACATAGTCGCCCACACCCCTACCCCGATCACAGATTGTATTATTTGGTTTTTGTTTGATCTCTTGTGCCTTTATATTGCAGGATTGAGCTGAATGTTAGAGTAGCATGGTGTGCGATGTATAGCTTAGGGAACCTTTGCTGTGTATTGTACTATCATGCTTTGTGTGACTGTAATTTATTGTACGACTTGTAATGACTGAACGGAAAATAAAGCTCTTTCAATCAAAAAAAATCTGTTCTTATCAGTTTAATATCTGATACGTCCCCTATCTGGGGACCATATATTAAATGGATTTTTGAGAACGGGGGCCGATTTCGAAGCTTGCTTCCGTCGCCCTATGCATTGACCCGATATGGCAGTATCTTCGGGTACAGTGCACCACCCCCTTACAGGGTTAAAAAGAAAGATTCCTACTTTCATTGCTACCTGCTTGCTGGCTAGCCAGCTAGCCAGCCCTGTGGGCCTTGCTGCTGCTGCAGCCAAAAAACAAAAGGTGGTGCTGCTGCTGCTGCTTCTGCTGCTTCTGCTTGTGTCTGGCCGCTGTTGGAGCGTCCAGGCACAGGACTTCTGCTGCTGCTGACTAAATGGCCTCCTTAATTGGATCATTTGAGTAGCCAGCACACCTGTGCAGGTAGGGCATGACATGATAGGCAGCTGCCTTGATAGCGGGTGGGTGCTGAATGTTCCTAATTGACAAAATAAGATTAATGCTTATGAAGAAATATAAAATCTCATCCCTTCCCCAATATCGCGCCACACCCCTACCCCTTAATTCCCTGGTTGAACTTGATGGACATATGTCTTTTTTCGACCGTACTAACTATGTAACTATGTAACATAACATGGGGGGGGGGGTCTCCTGGCTGTTCACACAGGTGTGTCATTGCTGTACATTGACCATGCATTGCTTCTGTGGTATTGCAAAGGCAAAGACAAATGCTTCCAGCCATCCATTGCACTAATGGATTGGTCATCAGCTGGCTGTCTATGTCCCGCATCAATATAGACCAAAGTACAGAGGGTTAGGCTATGCTATTGTGCACCTACCTGATGCATCAGAAGGTGCGAGGCCCTTGCTAAATTCTGTGCACAGACTTTGAGATCTATACTTTAGACTGTATCTAAACCTGCTCCAACATGGACTGACATTCTGGCCTACTTTCAGCCGATGCGACTTGTCTGTCGCTGAACAGTCGCTTTTTATGTATTCAGCACCTATGTATAATGTTGTAAAAATGCTCTAGAAGCTAAAGTCGCAGAAATGTCACACATATTTGGCCTGCAACTTTCTGTGCGACAAATTCAGACAGGAAAAATCAGTATAAATCCTTAGAAAATTATCCCCCAGTGTCTCCATCTGCTGGCGGTATTGAATAAGCATTGCTGCACTGATGGGGTATGCATTAGACGAAAAAAAAGAAGAAAAAGAAGAATAATACGCCCAGAAAAGAGGCGAAAAGGAGAAAAACGTAAAAAAACGTGAAAAAAAAGTAAGAGGAAGAGAAGGGAAAAAAAGGTGGAAATGGGTTTAAAAGTGATTTCGGCGGAGAAATATATATATATATATATATATATATATATATATATATATATATATACGCGCACACACACACATATATATAAACGTATTCTCCGTTGAGATATTGCAGCCGCTGCTGTGTCCAGGCCCAGGAGCCTTAGCACTGTGCTGTGATGTCACTCAATACCACTGACATCACTAGGTGTAAACAACATCTCTCCTTTGCTGTGTATGTGACTATGGAGCTGTTTGGTGATGTCGTCTATTATGGCCTTCATAGAAGCAACAGGAGATTGTTGCATCCATCTAGAACCCTCAGAACTACAGTGCTATGATGTCACTCACTTCCACAGGCCTTGCAGAGTGTAAACAACAACAACCCAGCTTTGTTGTGTATGTAACCATAGGGATTTGTGATGTCACCTAGAACCTTCACAGCAGCGACAGCTTTATGAGGAGCATCAGCACTGCTCTGCCTGAGCAGAACCATCACCGCCATAGGTTGTCAAATAACCCGGGTTTAACCCACACAGGTAAGTCCAATGGGGTGCAGGCATGTCCTCTATGCTTACAGCTTCCCGTGGGTGTTGGTTTGATACCGTTTGGGGACAGCCAAGGAGGCATCTGCAGGCAACAAAGGTAGGTGTGTGCTTGTGTGTGTGTTTCCTATGCAGATCCTAAGCCCAGTGTCACATGCAAGTAGGAGGAGTAAGAAGGGTTCCTGGCAAATCCGGGTTATGGATTGCATTTAAAAAGGCCCCGTGGGAGTGCAATGGGCCCCTGTCTTGCTGCTTAGCAATAATGGTATGGGTTTAGGTTCTGCTGTGTGTACTGGTGGTTGACTGCCCCCCAGCCCAGAGTGTGCATGGAAAATTGTCTGGCAGCCTCCCTGACAGCAAGCAGTGATAGTGCCCATGAAGGGGACCTTGTTGGGCCCGCCCCTTTCACGGTTATCGCTTCTCGGCCTTTTGGCTAAGATCAAGTGTAGTATCTGTTCTTATCAGTTTAATATCTGATACGTCCCCTATCTGGGGACCATATATTAAATGGATTTTTGAGAACGGGGGCCGATTTCGAAGCTTGCTTCCGTCGCCCTATGCATTGACCCGATATGGCAGTATCTTCGGGTACAGTGCACCACCCCCTTACAGGGTTAAAAAGAAAGATTCCTACTTTCATTGCTACCTGCTTGCTGGCTAGCCAGCTAGCCAGCCCTGTGGGCCTTGCTGCTGCTGCAGCCAAAAAACAAAAGGTGGTGCTGCTGCTGCTGCTTCTGCTGCTTCTGCTTGTGTCTGGCCGCTGTTGGAGCGTCCAGGCACAGGACTTCTGCTGCTGCTGACTAAATGGCCTCCTTAATTGGATCATTTGAGTAGCCAGCACACCTGTGCAGGTAGGGCATGACATGATAGGCAGCTGCCTTGATAGCGGGTGGGTGCTGAATGTTCCTAATTGACAAAATAAGATTAATGCTTATGAAGAAATATAAAATCTCATCCCTTCCCCAATATCGCGCCACACCCCTACCCCTTAATTCCCTGGTTGAACTTGATGGACATATGTCTTTTTTCGACCGTACTAACTATGTAACTATGTAACATAACATGGGGGGGGGGGTCTCCTGGCTGTTCACACAGGTGTGTCATTGCTGTACATTGACCATGCATTGCTTCTGTGGTATTGCAAAGGCAAAGACAAATGCTTCCAGCCATCCATTGCACTAATGGATTGGTCATCAGCTGGCTGTCTATGTCCCGCATCAATATAGACCAAAGTACAGAGGGTTAGGCTATGCTATTGTGCACCTACCTGATGCATCAGAAGGTGCGAGGCCCTTGCTAAATTCTGTGCACAGACTTTGAGATCTATACTTTAGACTGTATCTAAACCTGCTCCAACATGGACTGACATTCTGGCCTACTTTCAGCCGATGCGACTTGTCTGTCGCTGAACAGTCGCTTTTTATGTATTCAGCACCTATGTATAATGTTGTAAAAATGCTCTAGAAGCTAAAGTCGCAGAAATGTCACACATATTTGGCCTGCAACTTTCTGTGCGACAAATTCAGACAGGAAAAATCAGTATAAATCCTTAGAAAATTATCCCCCAGTGTCTCCATCTGCTGGCGGTATTGAATAAGCATTGCTGCACTGATGGGGTATGCATTAGACGAAAAAAAAGAAGAAAAAGAAGAATAATACGCCCAGAAAAGAGGCGAAAAGGAGAAAAACGTAAAAAAACGTGAAAAAAAAGTAAGAGGAAGAGAAGGGAAAAAAAGGTGGAAATGGGTTTAAAAGTGATTTCGGCGGAGAAATATATATATATATATATATATATATATATATATATATATATATACGCGCACACACACACATATATATAAACGTATTCTCCGTTGAGATATTGCAGCCGCTGCTGTGTCCAGGCCCAGGAGCCTTAGCACTGTGCTGTGATGTCACTCAATACCACTGACATCACTAGGTGTAAACAACATCTCTCCTTTGCTGTGTATGTGACTATGGAGCTGTTTGGTGATGTCGTCTATTATGGCCTTCATAGAAGCAACAGGAGATTGTTGCATCCATCTAGAACCCTCAGAACTACAGTGCTATGATGTCACTCACTTCCACAGGCCTTGCAGAGTGTAAACAACAACAACCCAGCTTTGTTGTGTATGTAACCATAGGGATTTGTGATGTCACCTAGAACCTTCACAGCAGCGACAGCTTTATGAGGAGCATCAGCACTGCTCTGCCTGAGCAGAACCATCACCGCCATAGGTTGTCAAATAACCCGGGTTTAACCCACACAGGTAAGTCCAATGGGGTGCAGGCATGTCCTCTATGCTTACAGCTTCCCGTGGGTGTTGGTTTGATACCGTTTGGGGACAGCCAAGGAGGCATCTGCAGGCAACAAAGGTAGGTGTGTGCTTGTGTGTGTGTTTCCTATGCAGATCCTAAGCCCAGTGTCACATGCAAGTAGGAGGAGTAAGAAGGGTTCCTGGCAAATCCGGGTTATGGATTGCATTTAAAAAGGCCCCGTGGGAGTGCAATGGGCCCCTGTCTTGCTGCTTAGCAATAATGGTATGGGTTTAGGTTCTGCTGTGTGTACTGGTGGTTGACTGCCCCCCAGCCCAGAGTGTGCATGGAAAATTGTCTGGCAGCCTCCCTGACAGCAAGCAGTGATAGTGCCCATGAAGGGGACCTTGTTGGGCCCGCCCCTTTCACGGTTATCGCTTCTCGGCCTTTTGGCTAAGATCAAGTGTAGTATCTGTTCTTATCAGTTTAATATCTGATACGTCCCCTATCTGGGGACCATATATTAAATGGATTTTTGAGAACGGGGGCCGATTTCGAAGCTTGCTTCCGTCGCCCTATGCATTGACCCGATATGGCAGTATCTTCGGGTACAGTGCACCACCCCCTTACAGGGTTAAAAAGAAAGATTCCTACTTTCATTGCTACCTGCTTGCTGGCTAGCCAGCTAGCCAGCCCTGTGGGCCTTGCTGCTGCTGCAGCCAAAAAACAAAAGGTGGTGCTGCTGCTGCTGCTTCTGCTGCTTCTGCTTGTGTCTGGCCGCTGTTGGAGCGTCCAGGCACAGGACTTCTGCTGCTGCTGACTAAATGGCCTCCTTAATTGGATCATTTGAGTAGCCAGCACACCTGTGCAGGTAGGGCATGACATGATAGGCAGCTGCCTTGATAGCGGGTGGGTGCTGAATGTTCCTAATTGACAAAATAAGATTAATGCTTATGAAGAAATATAAAATCTCATCCCTTCCCCAATATCGCGCCACACCCCTACCCCTTAATTCCCTGGTTGAACTTGATGGACATATGTCTTTTTTCGACCGTACTAACTATGTAACTATGTAACATAACATGGGGGGGGGGTCTCCTGGCTGTTCACACAGGTGTGTCATTGCTGTACATTGACCATGCATTGCTTCTGTGGTATTGCAAAGGCAAAGACAAATGCTTCCAGCCATCCATTGCACTAATGGATTGGTCATCAGCTGGCTGTCTATGTCCCGCATCAATATAGACCAAAGTACAGAGGGTTAGGCTATGCTATTGTGCACCTACCTGATGCATCAGAAGGTGCGAGGCCCTTGCTAAATTCTGTGCACAGACTTTGAGATCTATACTTTAGACTGTATCTAAACCTGCTCCAACATGGACTGACATTCTGGCCTACTTTCAGCCGATGCGACTTGTCTGTCGCTGAACAGTCGCTTTTTATGTATTCAGCACCTATGTATAATGTTGTAAAAATGCTCTAGAAGCTAAAGTCGCAGAAATGTCACACATATTTGGCCTGCAACTTTCTGTGCGACAAATTCAGACAGGAAAAATCAGTATAAATCCTTAGAAAATTATCCCCCAGTGTCTCCATCTGCTGGCGGTATTGAATAAGCATTGCTGCACTGATGGGGTATGCATTAGACGAAAAAAAAGAAGAAAAAGAAGAATAATACGCCCAGAAAAGAGGCGAAAAGGAGAAAAACGTAAAAAAACGTGAAAAAAAAGTAAGAGGAAGAGAAGGGAAAAAAAGGTGGAAATGGGTTTAAAAGTGATTTCGGCGGAGAAATATATATATATATATATATATATATATATATATATATATACGCGCACACACACACATATATATAAACGTATTCTCCGTTGAGATATTGCAGCCGCTGCTGTGTCCAGGCCCAGGAGCCTTAGCACTGTGCTGTGATGTCACTCAATACCACTGACATCACTAGGTGTAAACAACATCTCTCCTTTGCTGTGTATGTGACTATGGAGCTGTTTGGTGATGTCGTCTATTATGGCCTTCATAGAAGCAACAGGAGATTGTTGCATCCATCTAGAACCCTCAGAACTACAGTGCTATGATGTCACTCACTTCCACAGGCCTTGCAGAGTGTAAACAACAACAACCCAGCTTTGTTGTGTATGTAACCATAGGGATTTGTGATGTCACCTAGAACCTTCACAGCAGCGACAGCTTTATGAGGAGCATCAGCACTGCTCTGCCTGAGCAGAACCATCACCGCCATAGGTTGTCAAATAACCCGGGTTTAACCCACACAGGTAAGTCCAATGGGGTGCAGGCATGTCCTCTATGCTTACAGCTTCCCGTGGGTGTTGGTTTGATACCGTTTGGGGACAGCCAAGGAGGCATCTGCAGGCAACAAAGGTAGGTGTGTGCTTGTGTGTGTGTTTCCTATGCAGATCCTAAGCCCAGTGTCACATGCAAGTAGGAGGAGTAAGAAGGGTTCCTGGCAAATCCGGGTTATGGATTGCATTTAAAAAGGCCCCGTGGGAGTGCAATGGGCCCCTGTCTTGCTGCTTAGCAATAATGGTATGGGTTTAGGTTCTGCTGTGTGTACTGGTGGTTGACTGCCCCCCAGCCCAGAGTGTGCATGGAAAATTGTCTGGCAGCCTCCCTGACAGCAAGCAGTGATAGTGCCCATGAAGGGGACCTTGTTGGGCCCGCCCCTTTCACGGTTATCGCTTCTCGGCCTTTTGGCTAAGATCAAGTGTAGTATCTGTTCTTATCAGTTTAATATCTGATACGTCCCCTATCTGGGGACCATATATTAAATGGATTTTTGAGAACGGGGGCCGATTTCGAAGCTTGCTTCCGTCGCCCTATGCATTGACCCGATATGGCAGTATCTTCGGGTACAGTGCACCACCCCCTTACAGGGTTAAAAAGAAAGATTCCTACTTTCATTGCTACCTGCTTGCTGGCTAGCCAGCTAGCCAGCCCTGTGGGCCTTGCTGCTGCTGCAGCCAAAAAACAAAAGGTGGTGCTGCTGCTGCTGCTTCTGCTGCTTCTGCTTGTGTCTGGCCGCTGTTGGAGCGTCCAGGCACAGGACTTCTGCTGCTGCTGACTAAATGGCCTCCTTAATTGGATCATTTGAGTAGCCAGCACACCTGTGCAGGTAGGGCATGACATGATAGGCAGCTGCCTTGATAGCGGGTGGGTGCTGAATGTTCCTAATTGACAAAATAAGATTAATGCTTATGAAGAAATATAAAATCTCATCCCTTCCCCAATATCGCGCCACACCCCTACCCCTTAATTCCCTGGTTGAACTTGATGGACATATGTCTTTTTTCGACCGTACTAACTATGTAACTATGTAACATAACATGGGGGGGGGGTCTCCTGGCTGTTCACACAGGTGTGTCATTGCTGTACATTGACCATGCATTGCTTCTGTGGTATTGCAAAGGCAAAGACAAATGCTTCCAGCCATCCATTGCACTAATGGATTGGTCATCAGCTGGCTGTCTATGTCCCGCATCAATATAGACCAAAGTACAGAGGGTTAGGCTATGCTATTGTGCACCTACCTGATGCATCAGAAGGTGCGAGGCCCTTGCTAAATTCTGTGCACAGACTTTGAGATCTATACTTTAGACTGTATCTAAACCTGCTCCAACATGGACTGACATTCTGGCCTACTTTCAGCCGATGCGACTTGTCTGTCGCTGAACAGTCGCTTTTTATGTATTCAGCACCTATGTATAATGTTGTAAAAATGCTCTAGAAGCTAAAGTCGCAGAAATGTCACACATATTTGGCCTGCAACTTTCTGTGCGACAAATTCAGACAGGAAAAATCAGTATAAATCCTTAGAAAATTATCCCCCAGTGTCTCCATCTGCTGGCGGTATTGAATAAGCATTGCTGCACTGATGGGGTATGCATTAGACGAAAAAAAAGAAGAAAAAGAAGAATAATACGCCCAGAAAAGAGGCGAAAAGGAGAAAAACGTAAAAAAACGTGAAAAAAAAGTAAGAGGAAGAGAAGGGAAAAAAAGGTGGAAATGGGTTTAAAAGTGATTTCGGCGGAGAAATATATATATATATATATATATATATATATATATATATATACGCGCACACACACACATATATATAAACGTATTCTCCGTTGAGATATTGCAGCCGCTGCTGTGTCCAGGCCCAGGAGCCTTAGCACTGTGCTGTGATGTCACTCAATACCACTGACATCACTAGGTGTAAACAACATCTCTCCTTTGCTGTGTATGTGACTATGGAGCTGTTTGGTGATGTCGTCTATTATGGCCTTCATAGAAGCAACAGGAGATTGTTGCATCCATCTAGAACCCTCAGAACTACAGTGCTATGATGTCACTCACTTCCACAGGCCTTGCAGAGTGTAAACAACAACAACCCAGCTTTGTTGTGTATGTAACCATAGGGATTTGTGATGTCACCTAGAACCTTCACAGCAGCGACAGCTTTATGAGGAGCATCAGCACTGCTCTGCCTGAGCAGAACCATCACCGCCATAGGTTGTCAAATAACCCGGGTTTAACCCACACAGGTAAGTCCAATGGGGTGCAGGCATGTCCTCTATGCTTACAGCTTCCCGTGGGTGTTGGTTTGATACCGTTTGGGGACAGCCAAGGAGGCATCTGCAGGCAACAAAGGTAGGTGTGTGCTTGTGTGTGTGTTTCCTATGCAGATCCTAAGCCCAGTGTCACATGCAAGTAGGAGGAGTAAGAAGGGTTCCTGGCAAATCCGGGTTATGGATTGCATTTAAAAAGGCCCCGTGGGAGTGCAATGGGCCCCTGTCTTGCTGCTTAGCAATAATGGTATGGGTTTAGGTTCTGCTGTGTGTACTGGTGGTTGACTGCCCCCCAGCCCAGAGTGTGCATGGAAAATTGTCTGGCAGCCTCCCTGACAGCAAGCAGTGATAGTGCCCATGAAGGGGACCTTGTTGGGCCCGCCCCTTTCACGGTTATCGCTTCTCGGCCTTTTGGCTAAGATCAAGTGTAGTATCTGTTCTTATCAGTTTAATATCTGATACGTCCCCTATCTGGGGACCATATATTAAATGGATTTTTGAGAACGGGGGCCGATTTCGAAGCTTGCTTCCGTCGCCCTATGCATTGACCCGATATGGCAGTATCTTCGGGTACAGTGCACCACCCCCTTACAGGGTTAAAAAGAAAGATTCCTACTTTCATTGCTACCTGCTTGCTGGCTAGCCAGCTAGCCAGCCCTGTGGGCCTTGCTGCTGCTGCAGCCAAAAAACAAAAGGTGGTGCTGCTGCTGCTGCTTCTGCTGCTTCTGCTTGTGTCTGGCCGCTGTTGGAGCGTCCAGGCACAGGACTTCTGCTGCTGCTGACTAAATGGCCTCCTTAATTGGATCATTTGAGTAGCCAGCACACCTGTGCAGGTAGGGCATGACATGATAGGCAGCTGCCTTGATAGCGGGTGGGTGCTGAATGTTCCTAATTGACAAAATAAGATTAATGCTTATGAAGAAATATAAAATCTCATCCCTTCCCCAATATCGCGCCACACCCCTACCCCTTAATTCCCTGGTTGAACTTGATGGACATATGTCTTTTTTCGACCGTACTAACTATGTAACTATGTAACATAACATGGGGGGGGGGTCTCCTGGCTGTTCACACAGGTGTGTCATTGCTGTACATTGACCATGCATTGCTTCTGTGGTATTGCAAAGGCAAAGACAAATGCTTCCAGCCATCCATTGCACTAATGGATTGGTCATCAGCTGGCTGTCTATGTCCCGCATCAATATAGACCAAAGTACAGAGGGTTAGGCTATGCTATTGTGCACCTACCTGATGCATCAGAAGGTGCGAGGCCCTTGCTAAATTCTGTGCACAGACTTTGAGATCTATACTTTAGACTGTATCTAAACCTGCTCCAACATGGACTGACATTCTGGCCTACTTTCAGCCGATGCGACTTGTCTGTCGCTGAACAGTCGCTTTTTATGTATTCAGCACCTATGTATAATGTTGTAAAAATGCTCTAGAAGCTAAAGTCGCAGAAATGTCACACATATTTGGCCTGCAACTTTCTGTGCGACAAATTCAGACAGGAAAAATCAGTATAAATCCTTAGAAAATTATCCCCCAGTGTCTCCATCTGCTGGCGGTATTGAATAAGCATTGCTGCACTGATGGGGTATGCATTAGACGAAAAAAAAGAAGAAAAAGAAGAATAATACGCCCAGAAAAGAGGCGAAAAGGAGAAAAACGTAAAAAAACGTGAAAAAAAAGTAAGAGGAAGAGAAGGGAAAAAAAGGTGGAAATGGGTTTAAAAGTGATTTCGGCGGAGAAATATATATATATATATATATATATATATATATATATATATATACGCGCACACACACACATATATATAAACGTATTCTCCGTTGAGATATTGCAGCCGCTGCTGTGTCCAGGCCCAGGAGCCTTAGCACTGTGCTGTGATGTCACTCAATACCACTGACATCACTAGGTGTAAACAACATCTCTCCTTTGCTGTGTATGTGACTATGGAGCTGTTTGGTGATGTCGTCTATTATGGCCTTCATAGAAGCAACAGGAGATTGTTGCATCCATCTAGAACCCTCAGAACTACAGTGCTATGATGTCACTCACTTCCACAGGCCTTGCAGAGTGTAAACAACAACAACCCAGCTTTGTTGTGTATGTAACCATAGGGATTTGTGATGTCACCTAGAACCTTCACAGCAGCGACAGCTTTATGAGGAGCATCAGCACTGCTCTGCCTGAGCAGAACCATCACCGCCATAGGTTGTCAAATAACCCGGGTTTAACCCACACAGGTAAGTCCAATGGGGTGCAGGCATGTCCTCTATGCTTACAGCTTCCCGTGGGTGTTGGTTTGATACCGTTTGGGGACAGCCAAGGAGGCATCTGCAGGCAACAAAGGTAGGTGTGTGCTTGTGTGTGTGTTTCCTATGCAGATCCTAAGCCCAGTGTCACATGCAAGTAGGAGGAGTAAGAAGGGTTCCTGGCAAATCCGGGTTATGGATTGCATTTAAAAAGGCCCCGTGGGAGTGCAATGGGCCCCTGTCTTGCTGCTTAGCAATAATGGTATGGGTTTAGGTTCTGCTGTGTGTACTGGTGGTTGACTGCCCCCCAGCCCAGAGTGTGCATGGAAAATTGTCTGGCAGCCTCCCTGACAGCAAGCAGTGATAGTGCCCATGAAGGGGACCTTGTTGGGCCCGCCCCTTTCACGGTTATCGCTTCTCGGCCTTTTGGCTAAGATCAAGTGTAGTATCTGTTCTTATCAGTTTAATATCTGATACGTCCCCTATCTGGGGACCATATATTAAATGGATTTTTGAGAACGGGGGCCGATTTCGAAGCTTGCTTCCGTCGCCCTATGCATTGACCCGATATGGCAGTATCTTCGGGTACAGTGCACCACCCCCTTACAGGGTTAAAAAGAAAGATTCCTACTTTCATTGCTACCTGCTTGCTGGCTAGCCAGCTAGCCAGCCCTGTGGGCCTTGCTGCTGCTGCTGCAGCCAAAAAACAAAAGGTGCTGCTGCTGCTGCTTCTGCTGCTTCTGCTTGTGTCTGGCCGCTGTTGGAGCGTCCAGGCACAGGACTTCTGCTGCTGCTGACTAAATGGCCTCCTTAATTGGATCATTTGAGTAGCCAGCACACCTGTGCAGGTAGGGCATGACATGATAGGCAGCTGCCTTGATAGCGGGTGGGTGCTGAATGTTCCTAATTGACAAAATAAGATTAATGCTTATGAAGAAATATAAAATCTCATCCCTTCCCCAATATCGCGCCACACCCCTACCCCTTAATTCCCTGGTTGAACTTGATGGACATATGTCTTTTTTCGACCGTACTAACTATGTAACTATGTAACATAACATGGGGGGGGGTCTCCTGGCTGTTCACACAGGTGTGTCATTGCTGTACATTGACCATGCATTGCTTCTGTGGTATTGCAAAGGCAAAGACAAATGCTTCCAGCCATCCATTGCACTAATGGATTGGTCATCAGCTGGCTGTCTATGTCCCGCATCAATATAGACCAAAGTACAGAGGGTTAGGCTATGCTATTGTGCACCTACCTGATGCATCAGAAGGTGCGAGGCCCTTGCTAAATTCTGTGCACAGACTTTGAGATCTATACTTTAGACTGTATCTAAACCTGCTCCAACATGGACTGACATTCTGGCCTACTTTCAGCCGATGCGACTTGTCTGTCGCTGAACAGTCGCTTTTTATGTATTCAGCACCTATGTATAATGTTGTAAAAATGCTCTAGAAGCTAAAGTCGCAGAAATGTCACACATATTTGGCCTGCAACTTTCTGTGCGACAAATTCAGACAGGAAAAATCAGTATAAATCCTTAGAAAATTATCCCCCAGTGTCTCCATCTGCTGGCGGTATTGAATAAGCATTGCTGCACTGATGGGGTATGCATTAGACGAAAAAAAAGAAGAAAAAGAAGAAGAATACGCCCAGAAAAGAGGCGAAAAGGAGAAAAACGTAAAAAAACGTGAAAAAAAAGTAAGAGGAAGAGAAGGGAAAAAAAGGTGGAAATGGGTTTAAAAGTGATTTCGGCGGAGAAATATATATATATATATATATATATATATATATATATATACGCGCACACACACACATATATATAAACGTATTCTCCGTTGAGATATTGCAGCCGCTGCTGTGTCCAGGCCCAGGAGCCTTAGCACTGTGCTGTGATGTCACTCAATACCACTGACATCACTAGGTGTAAACAACATCTCTCCTTTGCTGTGTATGTGACTATGGAGCTGTTTGGTGATGTCGTCTATTATGGCCTTCATAGAAGCAACAGGAGATTGTTGCATCCATCTAGAACCCTCAGAACTACAGTGCTATGATGTCACTCACTTCCACAGGCCTTGCAGAGTGTAAACAACAACAACCCAGCTTTGTTGTGTATGTAACCATAGGGATTTGTGATGTCACCTAGAACCTTCACAGCAGCGACAGCTTTATGAGGAGCATCAGCACTGCTCTGCCTGAGCAGAACCATCACCGCCATAGGTTGTCAAATAACCCGGGTTTAACCCACACAGGTAAGTCCAATGGGGTGCAGGCATGTCCTCTATGCTTACAGCTTCCCGTGGGTGTTGGTTTGATACCGTTTGGGGACAGCCAAGGAGGCATCTGCAGGCAACAAAGGTAGGTGTGTGCTTGTGTGTGTGTTTCCTATGCAGATCCTAAGCCCAGTGTCACATGCAAGTAGGAGGAGTAAGAAGGGTTCCTGGCAAATCCGGGTTATGGATTGCATTTAAAAAGGCCCCGTGGGAGTGCAATGGGCCCCTGTCTTGCTGCTTAGCAATAATGGTATGGGTTTAGGTTCTGCTGTGTGTACTGGTGGTTGACTGCCCCCCAGCCCAGAGTGTGCATGGAAAATTGTCTGGCAGCCTCCCTGACAGCAAGCAGTGATAGTGCCCATGAAGGGGACCTTGTTGGGCCCGCCCCTTTCACGGTTATCGCTTCTCGGCCTTTTGGCTAAGATCAAGTGTAGTATCTGTTCTTATCAGTTTAATATCTGATACGTCCCCTATCTGGGGACCATATATTAAATGGATTTTTGAGAACGGGGGCCGATTTCGAAGCTTGCTTCCGTCGCCCTATGCATTGACCCGATATGGCAGTATCTTCGGGTACAGTGCACCACCCCCTTACAGGGTTAAAAAGAAAGATTCCTACTTTCATTGCTACCTGCTTGCTGGCTAGCCAGCTAGCCAGCCCTGTGGGCCTTGCTGCTGCTGCTGCAGCCAAAAAACAAAAGGTGGTGCTGCTGCTGCTGCTGCTTCTGCTGCTTCTGCTTGTGTCTGGCCGCTGTTGGAGCGTCCAGGCACAGGACTTCTGCTGCTGCTGACTAAATGGCCTCCTTAATTGGATCATTTGAGTAGCCAGCACACCTGTGCAGGTAGGGCATGACATGATAGGCAGCTGCCTTGATAGCGGGTGGGTGCTGAATGTTCCTAATTGACAAAATAAGATTAATGCTTATGAAGAAATATAAAATCTCATCCCTTCCCCAATATCGCGCCACACCCCTACCCCTTAATTCCCTGGTTGAACTTGATGGACATATGTCTTTTTTCGACCGTACTAACTATGTAACTATGTAACATAACATGGGGGGGGGGTCTCCTGGCTGTTCACACAGGTGTGTCATTGCTGTACATTGACCATGCATTGCTTCTGTGGTATTGCAAAGGCAAAGACAAATGCTTCCAGCCATCCATTGCACTAATGGATTGGTCATCAGCTGGCTGTCTATGTCCCGCATCAATATAGACCAAAGTACAGAGGGTTAGGCTATGCTATTGTGCACCTACCTGATGCATCAGAAGGTGCGAGGCCCTTGCTAAATTCTGTGCACAGACTTTGAGATCTATACTTTAGACTGTATCTAAACCTGCTCCAACATGGACTGACATTCTGGCCTACTTTCAGCCGATGCGACTTGTCTGTCGCTGAACAGTCGCTTTTTATGTATTCAGCACCTATGTATAATGTTGTAAAAATGCTCTAGAAGCTAAAGTCGCAGAAATGTCACACATATTTGGCCTGCAACTTTCTGTGCGACAAATTCAGACAGGAAAAATCAGTATAAATCCTTAGAAAATTATCCCCCAGTGTCTCCATCTGCTGGCGGTATTGAATAAGCATTGCTGCACTGATGGGGTATGCATTAGACGAAAAAAAAGAAGAAAAAGAAGAATAATACGCCCAGAAAAGAGGCGAAAAGGAGAAAAACGTAAAAAAACGTGAAAAAAAAGTAAGAGGAAGAGAAGGGAAAAAAAGGTGGAAATGGGTTTAAAAGTGATTTCGGCGGAGAAATATATATATATATATATATATATATATATATATATATATATATATACGCGCACACACACACATATATATAAACGTATTCTCCGTTGAGATATTGCAGCCGCTGCTGTGTCCAGGCCCAGGAGCCTTAGCACTGTGCTGTGATGTCACTCAATACCACTGACATCACTAGGTGTAAACAACATCTCTCCTTTGCTGTGTATGTGACTATGGAGCTGTTTGGTGATGTCGTCTATTATGGCCTTCATAGAAGCAACAGGAGATTGTTGCATCCATCTAGAACCCTCAGAACTACAGTGCTATGATGTCACTCACTTCCACAGGCCTTGCAGAGTGTAAACAACAACAACCCAGCTTTGTTGTGTATGTAACCATAGGGATTTGTGATGTCACCTAGAACCTTCACAGCAGCGACAGCTTTATGAGGAGCATCAGCACTGCTCTGCCTGAGCAGAACCATCACCGCCATAGGTTGTCAAATAACCCGGGTTTAACCCACACAGGTAAGTCCAATGGGGTGCAGGCATGTCCTCTATGCTTACAGCTTCCCGTGGGTGTTGGTTTGATACCGTTTGGGGACAGCCAAGGAGGCATCTGCAGGCAACAAAGGTAGGTGTGTGCTTGTGTGTGTGTTTCCTATGCAGATCCTAAGCCCAGTGTCACATGCAAGTAGGAGGAGTAAGAAGGGTTCCTGGCAAATCCGGGTTATGGATTGCATTTAAAAAGGCCCCGTGGGAGTGCAATGGGCCCCTGTCTTGCTGCTTAGCAATAATGGTATGGGTTTAGGTTCTGCTGTGTGTACTGGTGGTTGACTGCCCCCCAGCCCAGAGTGTGCATGGAAAATTGTCTGGCAGCCTCCCTGACAGCAAGCAGTGATAGTGCCCATGAAGGGGACCTTGTTGGGCCCGCCCCTTTCACGGTTATCGCTTCTCGGCCTTTTGGCTAAGATCAAGTGTAGTATCTGTTCTTATCAGTTTAATATCTGATACGTCCCCTATCTGGGGACCATATATTAAATGGATTTTTGAGAACGGGGGCCGATTTCGAAGCTTGCTTCCGTCGCCCTATGCATTGACCCGATATGGCAGTATCTTCGGGTACAGTGCACCACCCCCTTACAGGGTTAAAAAGAAAGATTCCTACTTTCATTGCTACCTGCTTGCTGGCTAGCCAGCTAGCCAGCCCTGTGGGCCTTGCTGCTGCTGCAGCCAAAAAACAAAAGGTGGTGCTGCTGCTGCTGCTTCTGCTGCTTCTGCTTGTGTCTGGCCGCTGTTGGAGCGTCCAGGCACAGGACTTCTGCTGCTGCTGACTAAATGGCCTCCTTAATTGGATCATTTGAGTAGCCAGCACACCTGTGCAGGTAGGGCATGACATGATAGGCAGCTGCCTTGATAGCGGGTGGGTGCTGAATGTTCCTAATTGACAAAATAAGATTAATGCTTATGAAGAAATATAAAATCTCATCCCTTCCCCAATATCGCGCCACACCCCTACCCCTTAATTCCCTGGTTGAACTTGATGGACATATGTCTTTTTTCGACCGTACTAACTATGTAACTATGTAACATAACATGGGGGGGGGGGGGGTCTCCTGGCTGTTCACACAGGTGTGTCATTGCTGTACATTGACCATGCATTGCTTCTGTGGTATTGCAAAGGCAAAGACAAATGCTTCCAGCCATCCATTGCACTAATGGATTGGTCATCAGCTGGCTGTCTATGTCCCGCATCAATATAGACCAAAGTACAGAGGGTTAGGCTATGCTATTGTGCACCTACCTGATGCATCAGAAGGTGCGAGGCCCTTGCTAAATTCTGTGCACAGACTTTGAGATCTATACTTTAGACTGTATCTAAACCTGCTCCAACATGGACTGACATTCTGGCCTACTTTCAGCCGATGCGACTTGTCTGTCGCTGAACAGTCGCTTTTTATGTATTCAGCACCTATGTATAATGTTGTAAAAATGCTCTAGAAGCTAAAGTCGCAGAAATGTCACACATATTTGGCCTGCAACTTTCTGTGCGACAAATTCAGACAGGAAAAATCAGTATAAATCCTTAGAAAATTATCCCCCAGTGTCTCCATCTGCTGGCGGTATTGAATAAGCATTGCTGCACTGATGGGGTATGCATTAGACGAAAAAAAAGAAGAAAAAGAAGAATAATACGCCCAGAAAAGAGGCGAAAAGGAGAAAAACGTAAAAAAACGTGAAAAAAAAGTAAGAGGAAGAGAAGGGAAAAAAAGGTGGAAATGGGTTTAAAAGTGATTTCGGCGGAGAAATATATATATATATATATATATATATATATATATATATATATATACGCGCACACACACACATATATATAAACGTATTCTCCGTTGAGATATTGCAGCCGCTGCTGTGTCCAGGCCCAGGAGCCTTAGCACTGTGCTGTGATGTCACTCAATACCACTGACATCACTAGGTGTAAACAACATCTCTCCTTTGCTGTGTATGTGACTATGGAGCTGTTTGGTGATGTCGTCTATTATGGCCTTCATAGAAGCAACAGGAGATTGTTGCATCCATCTAGAACCCTCAGAACTACAGTGCTATGATGTCACTCACTTCCACAGGCCTTGCAGAGTGTAAACAACAACAACCCAGCTTTGTTGTGTATGTAACCATAGGGATTTGTGATGTCACCTAGAACCTTCACAGCAGCGACAGCTTTATGAGGAGCATCAGCACTGCTCTGCCTGAGCAGAACCATCACCGCCATAGGTTGTCAAATAACCCGGGTTTAACCCACACAGGTAAGTCCAATGGGGTGCAGGCATGTCCTCTATGCTTACAGCTTCCCGTGGGTGTTGGTTTGATACCGTTTGGGGACAGCCAAGGAGGCATCTGCAGGCAACAAAGGTAGGTGTGTGCTTGTGTGTGTGTTTCCTATGCAGATCCTAAGCCCAGTGTCACATGCAAGTAGGAGGAGTAAGAAGGGTTCCTGGCAAATCCGGGTTATGGATTGCATTTAAAAAGGCCCCGTGGGAGTGCAATGGGCCCCTGTCTTGCTGCTTAGCAATAATGGTATGGGTTTAGGTTCTGCTGTGTGTACTGGTGGTTGACTGCCCCCCAGCCCAGAGTGTGCATGGAAAATTGTCTGGCAGCCTCCCTGACAGCAAGCAGTGATAGTGCCCATGAAGGGGACCTTGTTGGGCCCGCCCCTTTCACGGTTATCGCTTCTCGGCCTTTTGGCTAAGATCAAGTGTAGTATCTGTTCTTATCAGTTTAATATCTGATACGTCCCCTATCTGGGGACCATATATTAAATGGATTTTTGAGAACGGGGGCCGATTTCGAAGCTTGCTTCCGTCGCCCTATGCATTGACCCGATATGGCAGTATCTTCGGGTACAGTGCACCACCCCCTTACAGGGTTAAAAAGAAAGATTCCTACTTTCATTGCTACCTGCTTGCTGGCTAGCCAGCTAGCCAGCCCTGTGGGCCTTGCTGCTGCTGCAGCCAAAAAACAAAAGGTGGTGCTGCTGCTGCTGCTTCTGCTGCTTCTGCTGCTTCTGCTTGTGTCTGGCCGCTGTTGGAGCGTCCAGGCACAGGACTTCTGCTGCTGCTGACTAAATGGCCTCCTTAATTGGATCATTTGAGTAGCCAGCACACCTGTGCAGGTAGGGCATGACATGATAGGCAGCTGCCTTGATAGCGGGTGGGTGCTGAATGTTCCTAATTGACAAAATAAGATTAATGCTTATGAAGAAATATAAAATCTCATCCCTTCCCCAATATCGCGCCACACCCCTACCCCTTAATTCCCTGGTTGAACTTGATGGACATATGTCTTTTTTCGACCGTACTAACTATGTAACTATGTAACATAACATGGGGGGGGGGTCTCCTGGCTGTTCACACAGGTGTGTCATTGCTGTACATTGACCATGCATTGCTTCTGTGGTATTGCAAAGGCAAAGACAAATGCTTCCAGCCATCCATTGCACTAATGGATTGGTCATCAGCTGGTGTCTATGTCCCGCATCAATATAGACCAAAGTACAGAGGGTTAGGCTATGCTATTGTGCACCTACCTGATGCATCAGAAGGTGCGAGGCCCTTGCTAAATTCTGTGCACAGACTTTGAGATCTATACTTTAGACTGTATCTAAACCTGCTCCAACATGGACTGACATTCTGGCCTACTTTCAGCCGATGCGACTTGTCTGTCGCTGAACAGTCGCTTTTTTATGTATTCAGCACCTATGTATAATGTTGTAAAAATGCTCTAGAAGCTAAAGTCGCAGAAATGTCACACATATTTGGCCTGCAACTTTCTGTGCGACAAATTCAGACAGGAAAAATCTGTATAAATCCTTAGAAAATTATCCCCCAGTGTCTCCATCTGCTGGCGGTATTGAATAAGCATTGCTGCACTGATGGGGTATGCATTAGACGAAAAAAAAGAAGAAAAAGAAGAATAATACGCCCAGAAAAGAGGCGAAAAGGAGAAAAACGTAAAAAAACGTGAAAAAAAAGTAAGAGGAAGAGAAGGGAAAAAAAAGGTGGAAATGGGTTTAAAAGTGATTTCGGCGGAGAAATATATATATATATATAATATATATATATATATATATATATACGCGCACACACACACATATATATAAACGTATTCTCCGTTGAGATATTGCAGCGCTGCTGTGTCCAGGCCCAGGAGCCTTAGCACTGTGCTGTGATGTCACTCAATACCACTGACATCACTAGGTGTAAACAACATCTCTCCTTTGCTGTGTATGTGACTATGGAGCTGTTTGGTGATGTCGTCTATTATGGCCTTCATAGAAGCAACAGGAGATTGTTGCATCCATCTAGAACCCTCAGAACTACAGTGCTATGATGTCACTCACTTCCACAGGCCTTGCAGAGTGTAAACAACAACAACCCAGCTTTGTTGTGTATGTAACCATAGGGATTTGTGATGTCACCTAGAACCTTCACAGCAGCGACAGCTTTATGAGGAGCATCAGCACTGCTCTGCCTGAGCAGAACCATCACCGCCATAGGTTGTCAAATAACCCGGGTTTAACCCACACAGGTAAGTCCAATGGGGTGCAGGCATGTCCTCTATGCTTACAGCTTCCCGTGGGTGTTGGTTTGATACCGTTTGGGGACAGCCAAGGAGGCATCTGCAGGCAAACAAAGGTAGGTGTGTGCTTGTGTGTGTGTTTCCTATGCAGATCCTAAGCCCAGTGTCACATGCAAGTAGGAGGAGTAAGAAGGGTTCCTGGCAAATCCGGGTTATGGATTGCATTTAAAAAGGCCCCGTGGGAGTGCAATGGGCCCCTGTCTTGCTGCTTAGCAATAATGGTATGGGTTTAGGTTCTGCTGTGTGTACTGGTGGTTGACTGCCCCCCAGCCCAGAGTGTGCATGGAAAATTGTCTGGCAGCCTCCCTGACAGCAAGCAGTGATAGTGCCCCATGAAGGGGACCTTGTTGGGCCCGCCCCTTTCACGGTTATCGCTTCTCGGCCTTTTGGCTAAGATCAAGTGTAGTATCTGTTCTTATCAGTTTAATATCTGATACGTCCCCTATCTGGGGACCATATATTAAATGGATTTTTGAGAACGGGGGCCGATTTCGAAGCTTGCTTCGTCGCCCTATGCATTGACCCGATATGGCAGTATCCTTCGGGTACAGTGCACCACCCCCTTACAGGGTTAAAAAGAAAGATTCCTACTTTCATTGCTACCTGCTTGCTGGCTAGCCAGCTAGCCAGCCCTGTGGCCTTGCTGCTGCTGCAGCCAAAAAAACAAAGGTGGTGCTGCTGCTGCTGCTTCTGCTGCTTCTGCTTGTGTCTGGCCGCTGTTGGAGCGTCCAGGCACAGGACTTCTGCTGCTGCTGACTAAATGGCCTCCTTAATTGGATCATTTGAGTAGCCAGCACACCTGTGCAGGTAGGGCATGACATGATAGGCAGCTGCCTTGATAGCGGGTGGGTGCTGAATGTTCCTAATTGACAAAATAAGATTAATGCTTATGAAGAAATATAAAATCTCATCCCTTCCCCAATATCGCGCCACACCCCTACCCCTTAATTCCCTGGTTGAACTTGATGGACATATGTCTTTTTTCGACCGTACTAACTATGTAACTATGTAACATAACATGGGGGGGGGGTCTCCTGGCTGTTCACACAGGTGTGTCATTGCTGTACATTGACCATGCATTGCTTCTGTGGTATTGCAAAGGCAAAGACAAATGCTTCCAGCCATCCATTGCACTAATGGATTGGTCATCAGCTGGCTGTCTATGTCCCGCATCAATATAGACCAAAGTACAGAGGGTTAGGCTATGCTATTGTGCACCTACCTGATGCATCAGAAGGTGCGAGGCCCTTGCTAAATTCTGTGCACAGACTTTGAGATCTATACTTTAGACTGTATCTAAACCTGCTCCAACATGGACTGACATTCTGGCCTACTTTCAGCCGATGCGACTTGTCTGTCGCTGAACAGTCGCTTTTTATGTATTCAGCACCTATGTATAATGTTGTAAAAATGCTCTAGAAGCTAAAGTCGCAGAAATGTCACACATATTTGGCCTGCAACTTTCTGTGCGACAAATTCAGACAGGAAAAATCAGTATAAATCCTTAGAAAATTATCCCCCAGTGTCTCCATCTGCTGGCGGTATTGAATAAGCATTGCTGCACTGATGGGGGTATGCATTAGACGAAAAAAAAGAAGAAAAAGAAGAATAATTACGCCCAGAAAGAGGCGAAAAGGAGAAAAACGTAAAAAAAACGTGAAAAAAAAGTAAGAGGAAGAGAAGGGAAAAAAAAGGTGGAAATGGGTTTAAAAGTGATTTCGGCGGAGAAATATATAATATATATATATATATATATTTATATATATTATATATACGCGCACACACACACATATATATAAACGTATTCTCCGTTGAGATATTGCAGCCGCTGCTGTGTCCAGGCCCAGGAGCCTTAGCACTGTGCTGTGATGTCACTCAATACCACTGACATCACTAGGTGTAAACAACATCTCTCCTTTGCTGTGTATGTGACTAGTGGAGTCTGTTTGGAGATGTCGTCTATTATGGCCTTCATAGAAGCAACAGGAGATTGTTGCATCCATCTAGAACCCTCAGAACTACAGTGCTATGATGTCACTCACTTCCACAGGCCTTGCAGAGTGTAAACAACAACAACCCAGCTTTGTTGTGTAGGGTAACCATAGGGATTTGTGATGTCACCTAGAACCTTCACAGCAGCGACAGCTTTATGAGGGAGCATCAGCACTGCTCTGCCTGAGCAGAACCATCACCGCCATAGGTTGTCAAATAACCCGGGTTTAACCCACACAGGTAAGTCCAATGGGTGCAGGCATGTCCTCTATGCTTACAGCTTCCCGTGGGTGTTGGTTTGATACCGTTTGGGGGACAGCCAAGGAGGCATCTGCAGGCAACAAAGGTAGGTGTGTGCTTGTGTGTGTGTTTCCTATGCAGATCCTAAGCCAGTGTCACATGCAAGTAGGAGGAGTAAGAAGGGTTCCTGGCAAATCCGGGTTATGGATTGCATTTAAAAAGGCCCCGTGGGAGTGCAATGGGCCCCTGTCTTGCTGCTTAGCAATAATGGTATGGGTTTAGGTTCTGCTGTGTGTACTGGTGGTTGACTGCCCCCAGCCCAGAGTGTGCATGGAAAATTGTCTGGCAGCCTCCCTGACAGCAAGCAGTGATAGTGCCCATGAAGGGGACCTTGTTGGGCCCGCCCCTTTCACGGTTATCGCTTCTCGGCCTTTTGGCTAAGATCAAGTGTAGTATCTGTTCTTATCAGTTTAATATCTGATACGTCCCCTATCTGGGGACCATATATTAAATGGATTTTTGAGAACGGGGGCCGATTTCGAAGCTTGCTTCCGTCGCCTATGCATTGACCCGATATGGCAGTATCTTCGGGTACAGTGCACCACCCCCTTACAGGGTTAAAAAGAAAGATTCCTACTTTCATTGCTACCTGCTTGCTGGCTAGCCAGCTAGCCAGCCCTGTGGGCCTTGCTGCTGCTGCAGCCAAAAAACAAAAGGTGGTGCTGCTGCTGCTGCTTCTGCTGCTTCTGCTTGTGTCTGGCCGCTGTTGGAGCGTCCAGGCACAGGACTTCTGCTGCTGCTGACTAAATGGCCTCCTTAATTGGATCATTTGAGTAGCCAGCACACCTGTGCAGGTAGGGCATGACATGATAGGCAGCTGCCTTGATAGCGGGTGGGTGCTGAATGTTCCTAATTGACAAAATAAGATTAATGCTTATGAAGAAATATAAAATCTCATCCCCTTCCCCAATATCGCGCCACACCCCTACCCCTTAATTCCCTGGTTGAACTTGATGGACATATGTCTTTTTTCGACCGTACTAACTATGTAACTATGTAACATAACATGGGGGGGGGGGTCTCCTGGCTGTTCACACAGGTGTGTCATTGCTGTACATTGACCATGCATTGCTTCTGTGGTATTGCAAAAGGCAAAGACAAATGCTTCCAGCCATCCATTGCACTAATGGATTGGTCATCAGCTGGCTGTCTATGTCCCGCATCAATATAGACCAAAGTACAGAGGGTTAGGCTATGCTATTGTGCACCTACCTGATGCATCAGAAGGTGCGAGGCCCTTGCCTAAATTCTGTGCACAGACTTTGAGATCTATACTTTAGACTGTATCTAAACCTGCTCCAACATGGACTGACATTCTGGCCTACTTTCAGCCGATGCGACTTGTCTGTCGCTGAACAGTCGCTTTTTATGTATTCAGCACCTATGTATAATGTTGTAAAAATGCTCTAGAAGCTAAAGTCGCAGAAATGTCACACATATTTGGCCTGCAACTTTCTGTGCGACAAATTCAGACAGTGAAAAATCAGTATAAATCCTTAGAAAATTATCCCCCAGTGTCTCCATCTGCTGGCGGTATTGAATAAGC